>NC_056743.1:1379933727-1379961227 GCF_019279795.1 Protopterus annectens
TACAGTGATTAACTAGAAATATATGGACTGAAAGTATTCCACACAGAGAAGTTTCTTACACTGTTTTATTTCACATTTTGAAAGAACTCATTATTATTCTGTGTGAAAAATGCATAACTTATATGATATAAAGTATTTGCACTGTGTACAGCCCCTACATGGCCTATAACCCAATATTCTATCATGCCCCAAAAATGATTGCTTTCAGTACCTAGTTACAGATTAAGAATGAGGTTGATTTGCTATCTAGGAATGAATTATTACAATATTAGTCATCAGGATATAGGGGACTGACATCCCTATTAAATTTTTACTCACATATGGGTCTAATACATTTTGTACACACAGGATAATAAATAAGCTTTTATTTATAGATGCCATACATTTGTTTATGTGTTGCACAGCATAGAATTAATTCCTCATTAATGTATACACATGATGGTCAAAGGCTAGATTAATGTGCATGCACTGCCCATTTACTGTTTTTGCCTTATCTTTTCAAAAAGCAAAACAAAAAAAAAATCCTTGTTTCCTGCCTTTCTAAGCTAGTATAGTCTAGTTTTCAGGCTAGTGCTGAATTCAGGGCTGTGTTACAAGTTTCTGAGTTGCCCATACCTTACTTGGATAGAAGGAAGTTTCTCTGTTCACCTGTGAAAGAGGGGAGCTTTGAGCAGCTTATCTGTCCCTGGAGGAGTGGTTCCAGCCCAGAAGTTAGTAGTTTATTGTCCATTTTGGGCTAATTTCTATCTCTTTCATTTCCCCGCTATAAAAACTGCGTTTGCATAGTTTTGTGCGTCGGGCAGTGACGGTTAACTAGGGTTAAATTATTCCCGGCTCCACTAAGTCTCCTCTTCAGTCTTTCCCTTGAAACTAGTTTAACTCTCAATCTAAGCACTCAAAAAGCATCCTACAGCCCAGCACTTGCTCAGACCTAATAGCAAGCACTAATATACCCTGACATTTGATTGCCCAGCAGGGCAAGGCTCTTTATTCACCCTTCACCAGCCAAGCGACTAAGCAGCTCACCCTACTATTCAGGCATGACCAAAGGGCAATTTCAGGTGTACTCTCCAGTCCAGCTGGTGAATCTGGGTATTCTGAAGCAATGTTGCAACTGCCTCATGTACACAGACAACCCTCTCATCCTACTACAAAACACTAACATATGCGAGAGATGCAATTATGCAGCCAAATTGCAGGCTAAGCTGTCTCCACCCAAGACTGGAACAGACAGTCAAGAGAAGAAGGTTAACACTTGCACCACACCTCCAGCTACAACATAGACCTACTAAACCAGCACTGGTAAAAAATACACATAAAAACACAAAATCATACTCAGAGGCTCTAAATAAAAACCTGCAAAAGCATCAGAGACCTCCAAAGCAGACACCCAAACAACCTGTACCTCCCGCAACAAACCAGACAACACATAAAACACATAATCAATGTGCCGCACAATCACAGCCCTTAAGGAAAAATAACATACCTAACACACTAGTAATAGGTGACTCTATAGTCAGGCACACTGACGTCTCACTCACTAGGCTGGACAAGCAGAAGGTTACTGTTAGCTGCCTGTTGGGAGCCAGAATCCGCCACATAACACAAGCACTCAGGTCACTCCAGAACAAGTACAAACATGACTCTGTCACTGTTCATGTTGGTGTGAATGACCTGAGATGTACCTCCCTTGACTACATGAAAAGAGACATGGAAGAGCTCTCTGATCATGTAGCCCAGGCTGGTATGACCCTGACCCTGAGTAGCATCCTGCCCTCATCAGGAATGATACCTCAGTATAAAGAAAAAATGATCAATTTCAACAATTGGCTAAGCTTCTTGTGTCATTCAAGGGGATCCAGTGTCTGTCAGCCTGGGACAGCATGCTCAGCAAGCCGCATTGCTTCGCAAGAGACAGCTTGCACCTGTCACCCCTAGGCTTTCGATACTGGCCAAGGCTCTTGCTGCCCCCATAGTGCCTTTTTTATGCAAGGCTCAAAAGTCAAACCCACCTCTGTAAACAGCACAATTAACAAAAAAACTGAGGGTTATGCTACTCAATGCCAGGAGTTTAAATCTCAAAATGCATGCGCTCGAAGCACTCCTTAGTATGGAAAATGTCGACATCTGTACAGTAACTGAAACCTGGTTCAAGGCTCCAGAGAGCACCCCAGCACTACTGGGCTACAACTCGTACCACACGTTTTGGCCACAGAACATGGACCAAAACACAAAAGGGGGGGGTGTATCCATATTCATCAAGGATACCTACACCTCCAGGTTAGTGGTGCAGCATGATGCCTCTGAGATCATCCATGTGCAACTAACATTGGACAAATCTGCAATGAAAATTGTGGCCTGTACAGATCACCCTCCATGACCCAGGACTGCCACTCCACCTATCTGGAGATACTGGAAAACATCAAGGTCCTACCAAACACCCTGATATTGGGTGATTTCAATTACTCTACCATTAACTGGGAAAACTACTCCTACTAAAAAACATGGGCGACAGGTGTTCCACACCAGAGGTCAACCCGTTACTGGTTAGATCAGACCATAAACTAATCACTCTGGATGTCCACACCCCACCACCACCCGCAACTAAGGAAACCACAGTAAAAAAATGTTCTAAAGCAAACTTCACCTTACTTAAGACAGAGGCGGTAGGTTTCACAGCCCCATGCTAAAGGATAATGCTGCCCAAGATGCAGAAACCTTTACAAATGCACTCTTTGAGTACCTACAAGGATGCATGGATCATGCCATCCCCTAGCAAAACCAAGACTCACTACTCTAAGAGAAGGAAACCAGTCTGGTGGACCCCTGCCATAAACAGGCTATACAATAGAAGGAAGAAACTAGTTCAGAATAAAAGCAAATCCCAAGAAGGAAAGACATCCCTGATCAGTATCAGTAAGAAACTAAGGTCCCTCATAAAATCATCCAAGGCTAACTTAGAAAGAAAAATAGCCAAGGATTCAAAAGATAACCACAAAGCCTTCTTTAGCTATGTTAAGAATCTAAGTGGCATCTCGCAGATATGCACTGAACTAGTGCAAAATAGCACAAAATATACTGAACCTACTGATATTGCCAACATCCTGGCAGACAGATTCATTGCAAACTTCACCCCCCTCTCACCCCCAAAAGGGCCCCCAACTATACAGGAAAAGTGTAGTGTCTCAAAAATTACAGATGCACAGGTGAAAATAGCCCTTTCAAAAGCCAAAAACACAGTGTCAATGAGGCCAGATGGTGTCCTAGGCTGCATCTTGCATGAACTACAGAATGAACTAACACCCCATCTAAACACGCTGTTCATCCTCAGCCTCTCCACAGGCTATGTGCCCATAGAATGGTGCACAGCAACAGTTATTCCACTCCACAAAGGAGGGGCCACAACTAACCCTAGTAACTATCGCCTCATAAGCCTAACTAGCCTGGTCTGCAAGGCTATGGAGCTCTTCATCTTGTAACTCATTAACAAAGACATTGGGAACCTCCAAACACTTGACCCGACCCAGTTCGGCTTTGTTAAGTTCAGATCATGCCTACTAAACCTGGTTGACTTCTTCGAGAAAGTCATCAAGGCCATAGACGAGGGAAAGGTTGTTCACACAGCCTACCTTGACCTACCTCGCCAAGGCTTTCGACATCATTCCCCACTCGGGTATTACAGAAAAACTCACCAGCCTGAACATAAACCCCTACACCATGAGATGGGTTGCCAACTGGCTTACAGACATAACTCACACGGTAAGAATAGTGGGCTCCAGGTCTGACTCTAAACCAGTCACAAGTGGTGTCCCTCAAGGCCCAGTCTTGGGATCCCTACTGTTTGCCATATACTTCTCAGAAGTACAGGTAAACACAGGAGGACTATGGCTAACCAAGTTCACCAATGACTGCAAACTGCGAGCCATAACTGACTCTCCAGCTGACGACATCCTCTAAAAGGGCCTTACTGAGATGAACACCTGGTGTCAAAGTCATGGTCTCAAGCTAAATGCCAAAAAATGCATAGTCATCCCATTTGGGAAAAACAAAATACCCACAAATTAGGCAGCCCCCTTAATACAGAAGAGGTAATAAGAGATCTGGGGACCCAGGTAGATAGTAATCTCTCCTTTAACAATCATATTGCCAAAGTAGTTAGGAAATCCTTCTATGTGGCCCATTTAATTACTAAAGGGTTCACATCTAGAAATAAAGAGGTTATAGTGCCCTTCTACTCGTCACTCATCAGACCCATCATAGAGTACAATGCCCCATTTGGGATGTACCTCACAAGACACTTTCAACAGCTGGAGAGATCACAAAAGTACCTCACCAAGAGGATTACTGGCCTCAAACATACGTCCTATGCAGCCCGACTGAAAAAACTTGGGCTGTACTCAGTTGCATATCGCTTACTCAGAGGTGATCTCTGCCTGACTTACAAAGCCATGTCCAACTCAGAATTGATGGACATGCTTCACCTAAAGAAATCCAAGTCACTGCGAGCCATGCACTCTAGTGAGCTAAACCTTGCCACAACAATAAATAGAACATGCTGGAGGGATAAGTTCCTGTCACAGAGACTCCCCATGCTTTGGAACAAAATTCCAAACTACATTAGGCAGACCCCCTCACTAACACTCTTCAATAGAATCCTTGACGAGTGGATGGGTAACAGAAAATACACCCCTGGGATCACTTCATTGGCTCAGCTTAACAGAGGATCAGTTAATTAATCAATGGGGTGGCAAAAGCCGACACACTCTGGCTAGGCTTATAAATGCCCTTGGGCAGATAGCCTAGTACCTACCTATGAACCTATGAACCTATGCATTTTCTCAAGTCCCTGATTACTGGTTTAACATTTAGGGCTGTGTTGTCAATACGATAGTTTGCAGGGGTGGCTGACTTCCCAAAGTATACTATTATACATTTCTTGGTATTTCATTTTAGTCCATGGCTCTGACTCCTTTTGTCTGTGTCAGCCCTTTTTAGAGGACATTAGTATCGATGTGGGATATCTATGACTACTCCTAATTTGCAATCATCTGCAAATCTGGTCAGCCAGAGGACCTTGATGTTAGTTTTGACTTCAAAAAAGTAGATGCCAAAAAGGAGAGGTCTCAGGACATGTCCCTGAAGGGCTCCACTGGTGACTGGCCTCATTGTAGAAGTGGTTTCTCCAGTTCTGACTTCCTGTGTCCTGTCTATAAGGCAGCTGGCTAACCATTGGTGACATAAGAGTTTACACCTAGCCTTATGCGTTTCTCAACAATGCCCAAGTGGAGTATTATGTCAAATGCCTTGGCCAGGTCAAGGTAGGCAGTGTGAACTGCTTTGACCTTAGTCCATTGCTTTGGTGATTTTCTCAAAAAAGTCCACAAGGCTCAGTAAGCATGACATGCCCTAGATGAAACCAAACTCTGTTGAATCTAGTGTATGGAAGTTCCCATGTCATTATTGATCACCATGATAATTCTTTTGATGGCTTTGTATATGAGACTAGTGAGACTTATGGGTCTGTAGATGAGCCACTATTATGCAGATGGGATAACAGTTGCTATTGTCCATTCAAGAGGCATGCTTGTTCTTTTGGTTCCCTGTGTGCTTGTAGAATAAGATGCCACTCCTTCCACTTCATGTCCAAATACTGAGGGAAACACTGACTTAGCTGACCGCCAGATAGGTCATATTAATTTCAAGAAAGATCAATAGGAAGATAATTACCCTAAAGATAATACAGAGAGAATGCAAAGGAAACCAAAAGAACAAATTATGGCCCCTACATACCCCTGCTTCAAGCTAAGAAATGACCTGGTATACAGACTAACTAAAGAAAGGGAGCAGGCACCAGGCCAGTTATTAATTCTGAAACCTTTTAGAACACTTGTAGTGAAATTAATACAGAGACACATTTTGGATGATCATTTAGGAATGGACAAACCAAACCCTAGAGATTTTTGATAGATTTTATTTTACCTGAATCTTGAAAACTTAGAGAACTTTTGTGCAGAGGGTTAGTGTAAAAGGCCAGAACCAAACCCAAAATGTAACAATGCTTTGCTAGCTTTGCACATTGTAGAAGTACCCTTAAATGTACAGCAATGGACATTGTGGGTCTACTTGTGAAACCAAATAATGCCCACCAGAATATAGTCTAGTAAACATTGACTATTCAACAATATTTGCTGAGGAAAGACTCATATGAATAGTCAATGCAAAGTCCATAGTGAAAGATCTAGTAATGTTCTTCTCTAGGGCTGAAATTCCCTGAGAAATTCTTAATGACCAAGGTACCCCATTCACACTGAGAGTGATGCATTAACCATGTCATTGAAGGTGAAAAAGCCAGAGACATCTGCATACCTTACTCAAGCAGACTGGTAAAATAAACACTTCAACAAAACATTAAAATATGTTTTGCAAAAGTCTGTAGGGACAGAAAGGAAAATTATTGTGACCAACTGCTACTAGGTTAGTACTAAGCTAACTGCCCTTGGGAGACATTTTAAGACTAGCCAATTATCTCGTGAGACTCAAACCCTGCACTTTATGCTTGTAAGGCGAACACCTTAGCCATTAAGCCAACCTCCCAACCCTTTACTTTTTCTTTGCTGAGAGAGAAAAGTTCCCCAAATGTCAAATGGATTCATACCATACGTATTATTAGCAAACATCATCAAGGCCTGACAGACTCAACAAAATGTAATAGGACATTTTTTTCTGATCCGCAGGACAAGTTCACAACTGAGTTACCATCAGCAAGAGAGCATATTGAGCGGATACAACAAGCACAATAAAGAATGTCTGACAGTAATGCTTGTCTGAGACAGTTCAAAGCAGGAGACATTGGTAGTTGTATGTGTACACAGTGCTGAAAAAGAAGTTCCTTCCAAAGTGGCAAAAGACATTTGCAGTTTGGAGAAAATAAGTGAGGACAAGGGGGAAAAGAAAAGTGTAACAGCTGTATCACACAAGTGTTCTACAGCTCTGGACAGAAACTTCTATTAAGGTTTCTGTATTAAGTGTTTACAGGGAAAAATAAGGTTCTCTGAACTCAAAATATGAGAGATGCTATCAGTGTCTCATGAAGAAGTGAATAAATGTTTCTTCAAAAATAAGGACATATTTTCAGAGTTGCATGATAAAACCAGTTTAAATCAGCACAACACAAAAATTGTGCCTGGAGATAAAGTACAATTAAACCCTATTAAATACCAGAGTAGAGTCTCAGTACCAAGCAATAGAGCAAAGTACAAAAAATGCTTAAACTTGGGGTTGTAGAATACCAGCATGAATAGAATGGTCCCATGGTTCTCTTCCTTCATCTTCATGGGGTGACATGGCTTTGCAAAGTCTTCAGGAAGCCATATCCTATACCCTGAGTGGATGAACCGATTGCAAAATGAGAGAAGGCTAAACTTCTGTCCAGTTTCAACATAACCAAAGCCGTTGGTAAATTCCACTAGTCCAGGACACTAGCCCTAGATACTTATGATAAAAATGGCATTTCTTGCACGTGATCAGCTCTTACACTTTAGAAAGTGGCCCTTTTGCCTCCATGGAGTCTCTGCAAAATGTGAAGAGCTTATGGATGAAATTTTTAGATGCCACACTTGATAAGCACCACTCTACTTTTATGATTTTGTAATATTCTCTGAACACTGGAAGAGCCATCTGCCCAAAGATAAAGTGATTGTATAGTCTCTGCATCAGGCTAGACCATTGGCATATTCAGTTAAGTGCATGTTAGGCATGTCAGAAGCCCAGTCTCTGGGCTATGTAATAGCCTGTGATACCAGAGGCTGAAAAAGTACAAACAGTGCAAAAGAGGTCCATCTCAAAAACTGAATGCAAATGAATGCTTTTCTGGGTCAGGATAGCCATTATCAGAAATTTAGTCATAATTTTTCTAGAACTGCTTTATTGTTTGCTGACTGACCTGGCTAAAGGTTCAGCTCCATTAATGGTGTGGTAGACAAATGCAATGGAACAAGTCTTTATTCATCTAGAGAATATACCACTCCTGGAGCCGTATTTATAGCCTCTGATGTTTCAGGGGCCTTGGAGGCAGGTATAGGTGCAAAATTGTCTCGGGTTTTCCATGGAGATGACCACTGCTCTGCCGTATTAGTAGGAAACTTTGTAATACTGAGAAATTCCATAAACTATAGAAAGAGAGCATTTAATGCTTCTGAAATATTACCTTCTGAAGAGCTAGGTTATACTCATCACAGATCAGGCACCCCTCAATGATTATTCTGACACAAGGACGCCAACCCAAAGATATCTCTGTGGGCAATGATCCTCCAAACGTTCAGCTTCAAGGTAACATATCAGCCAGTCTGCAGCCATCAGAATGCAGATGGGCTTTCCCATGCATACATTCTATCTGCTGAGGCTCAAACCTATGGTTCCACCCTGGGGAGCAGGGTCATTGTAACATAGTGAGACTGATTGCATTAAATATGCTAGCTCAGAAGGGTTATGTAGCCTAGTGTTGGATGATCTTTTTAAGGATGTTAGCCAAGAAACTAACTTCTCCTTGATGGAAAGGAGCTAAACGTTTTAGAGAAAAAGCCAACTGGATTTATCTCTGCCTGTGTGGAAGGGTAAGATATTCTGGTTCAGCCCTCTCTGTGGCATTGAAAATAGACCTGCTCTATTATTATGAAGTCTCTGTAAGTATTGTTCAGATATTTTGCTAGCTGCTGTGCCAAAACCCTATGGGTAAGATTGCTTTGGACTTTAATGTAAAAAGCTAACCTGAGATGAGAAGATAATTTTATTGCAGACTGAATTGTTTTGTATGAATTGTATTTTTCTTTCCTAATCATTCTTTACTGCAAATAAATATGAACTAGTACTTCATTACAATAAAACAATCTCTCTCTCTGTAGATATATATATATATATATATATACACACACACACACACACACACACACACACACACACACACACACACACGCACGCACTTGCACACACACACACACACACACACACACACACACACAAACACACACACACACACACACACACACACACACACTTCTTTTGACTTAATTAGGCCCTTCACATTTTAGCTCTAACTTGCTAAGCAAATGGCAGCCCAAAACAGTGGTAAATTAAAGGGCAATGAAGAATTGTTAGTAGTCCCTGTTTTTTTTCCTTATCCACAACTATCAACTGCCACCAGCTCCTCTCTTCATTCATCAGGTCTACAGGACCCACCTTTAACGCAATCATAATTAACCTAATCCTTTCCAAGGCCAGAGATTCAGAAAGCTATTTTGGCATCATATTGCTGCTGGAGAATATGCTTTAACCTCCACCACCACCTCACAGCAGCTTTACGAGATTCACAATTACTATCTTTAGGAGATAAATGTGCACTTCCACACATGCACAACCTCCTGACCAGGACAGATACATCATATGCAACACCAAGCTTGACAGACCTTTAATGCTGCTATCACAGGGAGCCTAGCCTGCATCCCTCCTCCCAGAATGGAGACATTGATATCAGCTTTTCATTCCAAACTACCTGTGTCCCCTCTGACATCCGTCCATAGTGCTAAATGAATACAGGTCATCTGAGGTGCATTTATCCCACAGCATCACAAGAACATTAAAGTTGAGGACTGTTTTTATTTACTTCATTTCATTTGCCTTCTAGAAGACTTCTAGCTACAAGAAAAAGAAAAAAAATCAAACTGCTGGATCCTTAACCAATGACTTTCGACATTCCTGTTCTTTTCCAGGCATATCAACAGGAAAAGGTCCAGAACAAGAGTGCTATCTCCTCCAAGTCAAGAGACAAAGCTGTACAGGTGAATTAATCTATATCTATTTGATACTTTATCACCTCTTCAAGCTATTCAACAGTTAAAAATGAAGGTATGCATAAAATTCTGTCCATGTTCATATCCACCAAATGCAGATTTTTTTTTAAATAAAGGACACCAATAAATAAGAGCTGTCTGCATTAAATACACCTATCCAATATACTGATTTTATATGCCAGAATTTAATAATGTGCAATTATCTAATATAGATTACCTGAATATAGTTGCCATTCCACAAGATGTTGTTCACATCGATTGTGATTTTGTTTTGGTAAGCCCTCATGTCTATTTTTCCCACTTTTACTAACTTGAAGTCTCCATGAGGAAATATCTGCACATTGATAACATCAAATAAAGCAACTGCATCTCCATTAATGTCAAACAGTATTTCTTCTCCAGTGCTAGAGTAAAAATAGACATTCTTCAAATAATTCAAAACCTAAATGGAATAATAAACAGATTAGCATAAGATAATAGACTGTTTTATTATCAAACAAAGTGAATGTAGATGTCAAACATTTGGCATTCTTTGGGCAGCAATGAGTTATTGCAGAGACAAAATGTACTGTACAATCAAAATTACTCATAAAAATATTGAGTACATTAGGCAATAGCGTAGTTGCTCATTTTCTAATACTGATATTATTATTTCAGCTCTTCATTGCATCTGAGAGTGGCGGTCCCTTCCAACAAGTATCAGGAAAATGTCAATAACCATTTGTAGGTGGAAAGCCAGTTTACCTCAGGGCATTACACCCCCCCCCACACACACACACACACACACATACACTAATGGTATTTCAACAAGAAAACCAAAGCCTATGAGTCCAAATGATAACCACTGTAGTAATGTGCTTCGGAACAATGGAATACCACTCAATCTCTGCAAAATCGACTAACATTCCAGCAACTCAGAAACAAAGCCAAAACTCAAGTCAAGCTAGATAAAAAAAATACTATACCAACATGCAAATCACAAATCAAAACAACCCACATAAATTCTGATCAGCTATCAAAAACTATCCTATACCCCAGACAGACATCTCTCCCACCCCCCACAACCACCCCAAACTTGGGCACAACTGCTGAACAATTTAACAGATATGTCACCAAAAGTATCCTAGCACTATCCAAAAATAACAGTTCACCACCACAGACTTCACCACTATGAGAAACTAGAAACAACAGCACCTTCTCCTTCCATCCTGTCTCGACAAATACCATAAAAAATTGATTAAAAAATTGAAACCAACAACAATTGCAGCTGACTACCTCCCAACAGAATATCTCAAGATGTCAGCTGATGCTATAGCCTACCCGGTATCAATTCTAATCAACAGATCAACCACTGAACACCAAGTCCCACATCTCTGGAAAATCTCTTAATTCCTCTCAACAAATGAGGCATTTCAACAGAACTATCAAATTATAGATCTACTGCCATATTATCTCCTCTATCCAAAATTTTAGAAAGGTGCATACATTCTCAATTTATGCACTACCTCTCAATCAATAATCTCCTAGTTAGCTCCCAACATGGTTTCAGACCTTATCACAGTACAACTACTGCCCTCTTAAGCTTCACCAACCCAATCAACCTACATAGGCATGAAGGCAAAATAGTCTCATCAGCCTTCCTTGATATGTTCAAAGCCTTTGATACGGTCTCAGATACAAAACTTCTAACAGTCCTCTCCTGCCTAAATCTTAGCTCATCTACCCTCTCTTGGTTCCAAAACTACCTAACTGGCATCAAGCAGTAAAGTTGTCACAAGACATCTCTACATTACTGCCAGTCACATTAGGGGTGCCTCAAGGCTCCATTCTTAGTCCCCTTTTCAATATCTTCACTAATAATCTCAACACACCTACTTCTCTAGCTACTCTCATCCAATATGCAGATGCAGATGACTCCACACTAATATATGCAGCCCACACCTTTCAAGAACTATAGGAAAAAAACACAAAAATCCTTCACAGCAGTGGAAGCATGGCTTTCCAATTCAGAACTTGTACTTGACCCTAATAAAACCAAGCTAATAATCTTCCACCCTACTAGAGCTACTGACCCCCCCCCCCACACCCAACTTTTCCATAATTGCTGCAGGTAACACAACAACTGAACTTGTTACACAGACCAAACTCCTAGGTGTCATCATTGATTACAACATGAGATTCCACCAACACATATCACAAACTATTAAGAAAGTGCACAAAAAATGGGTACTCTATATAAAAACAAACATTTCCTAACCAACAATACCAAAGTAGCCATTGCAAGAACTCACCTACTTTCAAGACTTCTTTATGGCTCACCCATACTCATGAACCTCAGAAAATCTGACCTATGTAAACTAAAAAGGGTCTATATTAGATCATCGAGGTGATTAATACTTCGAATGGTCTAATATCGACCTGAAAACAGCGAACGCTGAAAATATATAAGCTGCAGATAGCCAAATATTTTCCTAGGGAAAGAATTTGGTTGTCTTTTTCTGTGGCTTCACTATTTTCAGCACTGTGGTGGAAAGTTACGGGTTGGGTTCAGGTAAGTGTGCAATTGTGTGGACATTAGGGTTAGGGCGGGGTATGTGAGTTAGTGTTAGGGTGCGGGTGAGGTGAGTGTGTGATAGTGATAGAATTTAAGGTTAGGGCAGGGTATGTGAGTTAGGGTTAGGGCGCGGGTAAGGTGAGTGTGCGATAGTGACAGACTTTAGGGTTAGGGCGGGGTATGTGAGTTAGTGTTAGGGCGCGGGTGAGGTAAGTGTGTGATAGTGACGGAACTGAGGGCTAGGGTTTGGGTTAAGGATAGTGGATAGATAGTACTGTATGTACAGTTTAGTGTAGGGTTAGATGCAGGATTTTAAGTGTATGTGTGTGGATTGCTGTTTTTTTGGTGTGCTTGTGTTGTGTGTGTGTTTCTCAGAACAGTGAATTTTTTCCCATGGAAAACGTTTGCTGTTCTGAGCTTTCGATGTTTTTAGATTTTGTGGTTAGAAGTTCGAGGTTGTTGTATTCGATGATGTGCTGTTTCATTGAACTGATGTAGACCCAACTAAAAACATGTTATTGCAAAATAGCTAAATTGGCTGCTGACTCCCCCATACAGAACACACCACTGTCTAGTACTAAAAATATCATCTTGCTTAGAATTCCCACATCTTCTTCACTGCAACTAGCTGACAATGCCACACAAATTACTTAACCAGCCAGGCAAAGCACCTGTCCTACAAGACCTACTAGAACCTTATTCTAACCATAGAATATTATGCTCTGTCAACAAATCCTTAGTAATAGTTACCAAATCTACAAATTCCCCAGGTGATGCTCTCTACTCCAGTTATGTAGCCAAAATCTGGAACTCCCTTCCTCTAGAAGTCAGAACTTTAACTAATATTACCCACTTTAAACAATGCTCAAAGACCATCTGACAAACAAATGGCTTTGTTTATGTAATTCTCCAGGATAAAACACACTTTTTTCTCTTTTTACTTCTACTATCCAGAATTATTACACTTCCTTCCCATTACTTTAACACCCTATAAGAATCTATTAACATATTTGAAAATACCATCTTCCTGATTTCCTTCACTCTACTATTCTACTAGCCATAATATTCCCATCACCATTCATAACTCTATCTCTCAAATAAAGCAGTCGCTATAGACAAAACATTCTTCTAGTCTGTATACATCATTTACCCATAATTTGTTAGCATTGTTCTACCTTATACCTGATTCTACCTGCACTTTGTACCTTCTACTTGACATAATGATACATTTCTTCTCCTCATTTCTGCTTATACTTAACTTTCTGTTTTCACTCCTATCCAATGGCACTTTAAACCTGACAAAATACTATTATGTCTATTTCTATTTCACTCAAACAGTTAACCTCCTATTTTGTCACTATGCTTGTATACACTGAAAAACGTTTACTTTTTCTCCTTTAACTATTGTTATAAGATTTTTATTTACTTATGGACCAACTTGCTTTTGTAATAATGTTCTCATATATATTTTGTCTGTTTTATGTGTAAGAGCTATTCTCCCCATGCCTCCGGAAAAACCCAGTCAGACTTTCCCAGTAAATAAATGAAAAATAAAAATAAAAATAAAAAAATAAAAATGTAAAATAAAATAAAGAAAAAATTGTTAGATCTGACCATTAAACCAACTCATTTGAAATTAAATCCAAACCAGAGACCCCTTCCATCCAGTATACCTTTAGAAATTTCTTTAAGACAATATACCTACTCCTACTAATATGTTGGCAAGTTTCAAATCTCTACCAAACCCAATTAATTCCAACAAATACATGAAAAGTGTTGCATTGAAGATGTTGTATCCTATAGGAACAAGTTCATACGTTCATAGGTTCATAGGTTGGTACTAGGCTATCGGCCCTAAGGCCTATGCAAGCCTAGCCATAACAATTCCCTGGAAATTTCTTCCCACAATATTTACTTCTCTGGGCCCCTGTCTAGCAGGGTGAATGACATAATCCCCGGGGTAAATTTCCTATCTCCTATCCAATCATCAAGGTTCCTTTTGAAGAGGGCCAATGAGGCGCTCTGCATGACATGTATGGGCGGTCTATTCCAGAGTATGGGGAGTCTCTGGGTCAGGAACATATCCCTCCAGCATGTTTTGTTCATTGTGATGATAAGGTTTAGATCCCTGGAGCGTGTGGCTCTGAGGGATTGGGATTTCTTTAAGTGGAGCATGTCCAACAGCTCAGGGTTTGACATGGCCTTGTATGTTAAGCAGAGATCGCCTCTGAGTAGACGATATGCCACAGTATAGCTGGAGTTTTTTTAGACAGTCAGCATATGGCATCTGCTTTAGGCCTGTGATTCTTTTAGTGAGGTATTTCTGTGGCCTTTCCAGCTGTTGCAGATGTCTTGTGAGGTACATACCAAATGGGGCATTATACTCTATAATGGGTCTAATGAGGGATGAGTACAGTGGGACAATGACCTCTTTTTTTCTGGATGAAAAGCCCTTAGTGATGAGGTGTGCCACATAGAAGGATTTCCTGACTGTTGTGGCAATGTGGTTATCGAAAGTGAGACCACTGTCCACTTGAGTCCCTAAGTCTCTCATCACACTTTCGATGTTTAATGTCCTGCCACCTATGTGGTAGTTCATGGGTACATGTTTTTTTCCAAAGGGGAGAACTATACATTTCTTGGCATTAAGCTTGAGCCCATGGCTCTGGCACCAGGCATCTGTTTCTGTAAGGCCCTTTTGTAGAATATCCACATCATTTGGGGATTCAATAATGGCTCCCAGTTTGCCATCATCTGCAAACTTTGTTAGCCAGAGTCCCTTAGTGTTGGCTTGTACTTCAGAGAAGTAGATGCCAAACAAGAGTGGTCCCAGGACTGAACCCTGAGGTACTCCACTTGTCACTTGTCTGGAGCTGGATTCAGAGTCTGCTACTTTTACAGTCTGAGTTCTGTCGGTAAGCCAGTTGGCAACCCATCGAGTGACATAGGGATTTATGCCCAGCTTAGTAAGTTTATCTATGATTCCAGAGTGGAAGGGCAAACCTCAAAATAATCAAGTCCTCATAGTAGAACCATAAAAATCAACAAGCTTTACAATAAAAGGAAGAGAGTTTTGACCAAAAGTAACAAAAGTATTTCCCAGAATGATAAAGCCTGCGTCTCTGAAGAAAACAGCTCAGAAGCTTAATTAAACCCAACAAAGCCAAGTTTGGAGTAAAATAGCCACCAAAGCCAAGGATAGTCATAAGCAATTTTTAGTTAGGTTTGTAATCTCAGAAGCACAATGCAGCAATGCACTAATCTGATTATGACCAATGTTACCTGCACTGTAGATAAAGAAATAGCAAACCTGCTAGCCAATAAATGCAATATAATTTTTTTAACCTCTCTCCGTTCCATCTGTACCACAAGATATACCTGATTGACTTGCCTCTAGCTATCAGAAAAGGCCAAGCTCAAAATACTGCATTGGCAGGTTCTGACAATATCAGTGGATGAATCTTAAACAACATGAGAAACAAATTAGCCTGTCCTCTAACAACACTGTTCAATCTTGGCATCCATACCGGCTTTGCACCAAATGAATGGAGAACAGCTATAGGCATTCCCCTGCATAAGGTAGAACCTTCCTCAGACCCAGGCAATTACACACCAAGTCTGACAAGCCACAATTGCAAAGCCATGGAAAGACTTATCATGCAACTAATCAATAAGGACATAAGGAAGCTCCAAACACTGGACCAGTCTCAGTTTGAATTCATTAAGTACATGTCATGTTTACTCAGTATGGTGGCCTTGTTTGAAAACGTGAGCAAAACAATCAATAAAGGTAAAATGCTACACACCATGTACCTCAACGTGGCCAAAGCTTTTGACTAGATAAGCTAAGTAAAATGGGAACAAACTCCTACATCACCTGTTGGATTGCCAACTGACTCACAAATGGAATGCAGAAATTATAATAGAGGCAGCTGCTACCTTCACAAAGAAATCTATTCACCATTGGAGTCCCCTAGGTTTCAGTGCTGGAAACTGTCCTGTCTACCATCTACTTCTCTGATTTAAAAGCCAATATCTAAGGGCTCTAGATGACTAAGTTTCAGATGATTACAAGCTAGGACCAATCATTGAATTCCCAAATTACTTAGCCATCCTTCTAAGGAAGGTTTCTCCTAAATAAATAACTGATGCTAAAATTATGAACTGATACTAAATGCCAAAAAAATGCATTATTATATCCTTTGGGAAGTTACCAGCTGATAATGCACCCCTAAGATCTGATCTAGTTGTTTGGCATTTGGGAATTTAAGTGGACAGTGACCTAACTTTTCACCAATGTGTACACTTTCATAATAATGCCATTCTACATTGTGAAGCTTATAAAACAATGGACTGCATCTAGATCTACAGATGCTATTGTCCCTCTTTACTTAACGCTCATTATGCCAGTCACTGAGTATAATGGTCCCTTTGACATGTATCTGTACAGACACATGCAACAAATGGAAAGCCAACAGACATACCTTATTAAAATGATACAAGAAGCAAACAATATGTTCTTTGTGGACTGCCTCAAAGCCTTATCACTATACTCGGTATCCAGCACACTGTTAAGAAGTTACCTGTATCTGACCATCAAGGCATCCTTCAACCCAATACTGATGGATTTACTGTGCATCAGCAAGACAAATTACATCAGAAATTCTCAGTCCAGGCATCTAATCCTCTTCTGCAACATCAATAGAATGGTTTGGAGTGACAGGTATATCTCCCCATCCTTGTAAAACAAGGCTTATCCCTGTCTGTAATATGCATGAGAAACATGTAACAATGGAATCTATAAGATCTAAGCACTGCAGCTAAGCTAGCATTTCTTTCTCAGTCTGCACATATCTAGCTTTTGCACATGTCAGAGCTCTTGACCCATAATCAACTGGCTGGCCCTCCTGTAGTAGTTCTGTCCCTAACTGTTTATGGTATAGAGGTAAAAATAAAGGCAGAAACCACCAGGCCAATGTTTCACAGCAATATTTATTAAAAAACAATAAAAGTATACTATGAGCGCTTTCGGGTGTAACCCTTCATCAGATAATCCACAAATAATTTAATACTTATATATACTAACTCTGAGATCACTCACACCTAGGTATTCTACAGTCCCTTGCACGCATGCACACATATACACACACACACACACACACACACACACACACACACACACACACACACACACACACACATCACACATATGCAAACACCACCACATCCAACACTTTAACATACTTTTACCTGCCTACCCTAACCCATACGTACAACTTACAAACACACTCACATGCATGCAAACACCTACCCAAAACCCTTACAAAACACTCACTTACCTTAAATTCCACCTAAATCCACACACTACATCAGACACCATTTACACAATACACTACCCATTGTTAGACTGTATTAAGGTTGAAAGTAATTCTGCTACAAATATGCAAAATAAATAAGGTATAAAATAAAGCTTGCATAAATGTAGAAACAGAGTTTAGCAATATGTAATTAGCATCCATAATAAATGACCGTGCCTTGAAAAATAAAGAATCTTCTTAATGCACATGTTTCCTTACAGACTCAGCAACAATGTAAAAAAATAATTTTGTATGCATGTCACACTGTCAGCAAGAAAGTTGAGCTGCTTCCTTAAAGAATGGACATGCTCTTAACAGGAAAACAATCTGTACATGTTTTTGTCATAAACAACATCAAGCAAGGAAGTTTGAATGGACATGCTTTTATAAAGTCAGCATTTGTATGTGTTTTTTCCACAAGATGTTTTCTTAAAGACAATATCAGCATTGTTTCTCTGCAGGATGGAAAACAATTGTATTACATGCTTTTCTGCAAACATCAGCAAACAGATGTTCTCATACAAAGTCCAAAATAGAATACCAAAAAGAAAAACAGGATGTAAAAAACACCATAAAAAGACTACAGCAAATGAAATTGTTAAGAAATGTATTTGCGTAGGAACACACTTGTTCCGAGGTAATGTAATATCTTTCATGCTGATCAAGAAGTAAAGTGGTACAATGTAACTCAAGCTGCAACAGTAGTCCATGTGGTTTGTTATAAGAATAAGTTATTTATTAGCTACTGCTCTTAAAGTGACAGAGTTTGGTGCTGCATCAGTGTACATTTTATAAGTTTCTGTGGGTAACAGACTGTGTATGCAACTATAACTAGACTTTGATTTCAGCAGAACCCAGCCAATAAGACTTAGTGTATTAAAAAGACTTTAGTTCCAGCACAGTAAGCAGCACCTTGATAATTACTTTTTCAATGGCAAGCCTAGCCTGCATTTAAAAATGGGGGGAGTAGGATGAGGCATGCAGAGGGTCACGTCAGTCAAATTGCAGTAACTAACATCTGTACATAGGTGTAAATTCTAAACAGAAATACTCCAGTTTATGCAGCTTGGAGCAGTAAACTTTCTCAGACGTCTGAATCCAGATTGAGCCTGCAGTGCAGGAGAGTCACAGTGCCATAAATTCATCAAGAAAGGTGACTCTCTACTTGTTACAGCTGCCTGCTGCCTGCTGTAATTCACCAGCTTCTCAAGTGACTCTGAAAAAGGATTTCCAACCATCTGCAACAACAGATTAATCACCTGTTTTCTTGCTAAGTGGCAAGACCTTTTTCTGTGTCACATTTTTTGTATGGATGCTATTAGACAGAATTCAAGCAGGTGTAAGCCAAGATTTACTCTGAATGTAGCAGAACAACCAGATAAAATATGGAGTAAACTGCAATGTTGGTATACACAACACATTAGTAAATATAAAATCTTATTAGGGCAAGTTGATAGTAAGGCATTATGCAAATGGATTACAATATTTGACTGGTATCTGAAACAAAACCATGTGTGGTATGACAAATGTTTATTGTGTAAATCATATGCAACTGCTTTTTGTGTACAATGTCATAAAAATACAGTGCATGCCATTATTGAAAGGTTAGACTGTGCAGATGAACATTTTAATGGTAAAGAACCAGAAAAAGTTAATATGTTTACATTATATTCAGATGTTGAACAGTTATGTCCTGTCACCACATATAAAAGGTTTATTTCAGAGTTGCAACAACAGTCAAATCGGTTACTGACAGAACCTTTAGTACATTTTGTTACAAAATAATGTAATAAACTTCTAAAAGACTGACACAATGAATTCAGAAAGTTTAGACAAGTTATACAAACATTTTTTTTCAAAAGTGCATAGGAGTTTTAGACTCAGCAGAACAGGTTACTGAGAAATATCTGAAAGACCATGCAACATTACAGAAAACTATTGAACAGCAGTTACAGGATAAAGAAAATAAATTAGCTGAACTGACAGAGACTGACTTCCTGCATACAACAACTGAGCTTAAAAAATTGCAAAAGAGCAGGAAACTACAGCTAATTTGTACAAAAAACATAGTTTACAATATACTTGTGTTTTGAAAATGGTTAAGCATACATAGCAGGATCTAATGTATAGACAAATCATTCTCAAATGTTTTAAAACTTTCATTTAGTTAAAGCAAGACATTTATCAGTACTACAGTAAAGTAGAGCATGTGACTGCCATTCTCATAGCACAGTCAAAAGGTAAACAAAACAGTTCTAGTGCATAAAAATCAAATGAGAGTACTTAATAGCAATAAAGATCTGAAATCAAAAGATTGACATGCATGTATTTTATTTTCATCTAAAGTACATATGTTAAAATGCAAAAGAATGAAAGGCAGACAACAGCAAATATAAATAATGTAAATATAAACAAGTGTTAGTTAAGCTAATATATATTTTGTTTTTTACAATTTTTTTATAATTGTATAGTAACACCACACCAAGCAGTTAAAGCTCTGATAGACACTTTTAAAAAGAAATAAAATCACAGATGGTATTTGTCAAGCAGTTTTTGTAAAATGAAAGGCAAGGCAGTTAAATAAATAAACAAATACTGAAATCCAAGTTACAAAAATATCTAAGGTAATTGTAAAATAATGTCTATTTATGTAGTATAAATGCATAGTTGTGCAAATCACAAATACTTAGAATTATAATAAGCATTTTATAACTGCATTCTAATATCAAGCTGCAAGTGTATTAATAGATGATTAAAGGAAAAATGCTAAAATGGTTAACTATGGTCTACAGAGTCTAAAATATGAGCTAAGACCTTCCCAAACCTGGATGAATAGTTACAGAAAATGTTGGGCAGATAAGGTAAAAAACAAGACTGATTGCCAGACAAGTGGCTTGAGTTTTTTCTAAAACATTATTGTTATTAAAACATAATTAATTGTTCACATGCAACACAAATTGGTAATTATAATAAAATGTCACAATTGTGAATACATGTCACTGATAATCTGTTTACAAGTAAATGTTAAAAATAAAAAAAAAAGAAGTTATGTCTTACCATAACGTTCCATCTGTATTGTTGATCCTCGTTCAGTCATTACACATGGGTATCGGGTCCGAGCTCAGAACCGAGCCGAAAATTTTCCAAGCTTGCGTCAGCTTCAAACTCTCGAGCTAAACTCTTACCCACAATCCCCCTCTCCCTGCTACCTCAGATTGAGTTTGCAAGTCAAAGAAGGTAGAGGCTACCTCTGGTCAAATAACCTAAGAGAACCCGATGGTGAGATCCACTAGAAACCACAGGAGGGGGAAGGAAGGAGGGTCGTAATGACTGAACAAGAATCAACAATACAGATGGAACGTTATGGTAAGACATAACTTCATTATCTGATATTGTTAATCCTTGTTCATTCCTTATGCATTGGACAGAGTCCCCAGCTACCTCTATTCCTGGGAGGCTCTCATGGAAGGACATTCCTGAGCACCATAGAACTGAAAGATGCTCTTCCCCTGGAGGCCAAATCCAATTTGTAATGATTGATGAAGGTATGAGGAGTAGCCCAAGTTGCAGCTGCACAGATGGCATGTAAAGAAGCTCTGGCATGGAAGGCAGCAGAAGTTTCCACCGACCTTGTTAAATGAGCTTTCATGGTAGTAGGCAATGAGATATTACGTTGTGTATAAATAAAGGTCACACAGTCCTTCAACCATCTAGCTAATGTGACCTTAGCAACAGCAGATCCTAATCTAGGTCCAGAAAAGCCCAAAAATAACTGGTCAGCTTTATGAAAAGGTTTAGTCCTGTTTAAGTAAAAATGGATTTGCTTCTGTATATCTAGGGTATGTATGCAATGCTCTCCTCTCTTTGAATGATTGGGAAAGAAAACTGGCAATTCAATGGCTTGATTAATGGACATTTCAGAGATCACATTAGGCAGAAATGACAGATTAGTTCTCAGAGACACTCCATCTCTATGAAAAATCAAGTATGGACTCTTGATATATAAAGCTTGAAGCTCAGAAATACATCTGGCAGAAGTAATGGCGACCAAAAACAAGGTTTTCCATGACAAATACTTGAGGTCACAAGAAGAGGCTGGTTCAAAAGGTGACACTGTCAGAGCTTGTAGAACTAATGATAAATTCCATGGTTGAATAGGTTCTGTAAAAGGTGGCTTCACATGATTCACACCTTTTATGAAGGTCTTGCACAATTTATGGGACATAAGAGAGGAATCTTGGGCACCCTCATGAAAATTATAAATTGCAGCCAAGTGAACTCTAATGATAGAGGCCAATAGACCTGATTGAAACAGGTCAGCCAGATAGTCTAGTATTATCGACACTGGTGCTGAAAAGGGGTCTACTTGTTTATCTTTCAGCCAACAGGTAATTCTTGCTCAGATAAGTAATTCTAGTGGAAGACTTATGAGAAGCAATGAGAATATCACATACTGGTAAAGAAAGATCATTCTGCCTGGCAATCAAGGGAATTGGAGTAGCCAAGCCGTGAGCTTCAGGCTGTTCAAGTTGGGATGAATCAGGTTCTGTGGATGTAAGATCAACTCCGGGGTTGGATTGAGAATCCATGGTCGATCTATTAGGTGAGGCCAAAGGAAGGGGAACCAAATCTGTCGAGGCCAATATGGTGCTATGAGGATCACCTTGCTCTTCAATCGACAGGCTTTCTTCAGAAACTGGGGAATGAGGGGAAAGGGTGGAAATGCATAAAGAAGACCCGAGGGCCAACTGTGGGCTAGAACATCTCTGGGTGACTGCCCCGGAGGGGGAATCAGGGCAAAGTAGTTGCTGCATTTGTAATTGGTTGGGGATGAAAAGAGGTCACAGCAAGGACGGCCCCAGCTGTGGAAGATCTTCACTGCTATCAAGGGATTCAGAGACCACTCGTGAGGTTGAAGAATGCACCTGCTGAGTCTGTCTGCTATCACATTGGAACTCCCGAGAATGTGCGTTACTAGAAGAAAACATTTGGTAGCCATCGCCCATTGCCATATCCTTGTGGCCTCTTGACAAAGGGGGTAAGATATGGTTCCACTTTGCTTGTTGATGTACCAGACCACAGCCATGTTGTCTGATTGAATCACAATTGTCCCAGACGGCAGCAGGGGATGAAATACTTGCAACGCCAGAAGCACTGCCCTCAGCTCTAGAACATCTATATGCAGATGGGCCTCCAGTTTGGACGAAGTGCCTTGGAATGTCTGTCCCTAACATAGCCCCCCCACCCCATCAGGGAAGCATCCATGGTCACTGTGGCCTTGGGTTGCTGGGAGGAGAAGGGATGAGATCATTGTGAGAGATTGTGTGCCATCCATCAATTTAAATCCTGTTTGCACCTGTGGGTTACATGAATCATGGCTGAAAGAGGATTCTGAAAAGGATACCATTGGGTGAGCAGTAGCCATTGTAGAAGCCTCATGTGAAACATGGTCAGGGGAATAATGGTGATAGAGGCTGCCATGGAACTCAACAGCTGTAGAACCGAGTGAGCCGTGGATTTTTCCTTTGAAAGGATTGGAAGTAGTTGTTGCTTTATCCTTAGAATTCTGTGCTCTGATATAGCAGCTCTGCAGTTTTTTGTGTCCAAGATAACCCCTATGAATTCTGTTGACTGAGATGGGGTGAGATTGGATTTTTGCCAGTTTATGGTTATGCCTAGCCTTTGAGAAGTGAGGAGAGAGTATGCCAGGGCTTTTTCCAGTAGATATCTGATGGGGGCACAAATGAGCCAGTCATCTAGGTATGGAAACACCTGGAATCCTTGAAGTCGCAAGTGAGCTGTGACAACTGCCATGCACTTTGTGAACACTCCGGGGGCTGTAGAGAGTCTGAAGGGCAGTACTCTGAACTGGTAGTGACTGGCTCCTGCACGGAAGTGCAGAAATCGTCTTGATGGCCTGTCTACGTTTATGTGGTAGTACGCATCTTGAAGATCTACAGAGCACATCCAATCATCTTTTTCCAAAAGTGGGAGGATAGACTGTATTGTGACCATCCAGAATTTTTGTACTCTCATAAACTTGTTCAATACACTGAGATCTAAAATTGGTCTCCAGTCCCCGGTTTTCTTTGGCACAAAAAGTAGTCTTGAGTAGAATCCAGATCCTATCTGGTCTGGAGGGACTATTTGGATGACTCTTTATCTTAGCAGCTTTTCAATCTCTAGTGCTGCTTCTTTAGTTTGACTGGGTGGAACGTCGGGAAGATTTTTTGAAGGGACAGGACAAAGATCGAAGGAGATATGATAACCTCTGGTTATAATCCTTTGTACCCAAGAATCGGTGGTGATGGTTAGCCAGGCAGAAGGGTACAAGGAGAAACGTCCCCCAACCACCTCCAGAGGAAATGAGTTGGGCTGCTCTTCAGGAGCTCTGGTAGGATTTACCAGGGAAAGAATCCCTGGAACCCTGGTTACGTGGACCCCCTCTGCCCCAAAAGGAGCATCATCCCTGTGAATTTCCCCCTCTGCCTCTGGGGGAGAACTTGGCCTGTGTGTCACAGAAAATACCCAGAGATTTCTTAAACCATATCATCCCAGTCTTTTGGTTTCTGGAGAGAGCACATTTCGGGGAAGAATAACAGACACCTATGGCAGAAAGGGTATTACTGTCCTGTTCACATCTGGCCAGTGTGCTTTTAACTTTGGGCCCAAACAACGAGGAGGCCTCAATGGGGGCATTAAGAAAAGAAGACTTAAAGGGTTCCGCGAAGTTGCACAAGCGCATCCAGGTGTGTCGTCTCAAGACCGCAGCTGAACCCGCTGCTCTAGCAGCTCCTTCTGATGCGTGAGATATCAGTCACATAGAGGAGTTAGATATAGATTCAATGGTGGCCAGCTAAGAGGCCACTTTGTCCTGGATCTCATCAGACAAAGCACCAGCCAAGGTTTCAGAGAGCTCAGAAACCAGATTCCCTCTGAAGCCTGGTAAAATGTGCCATATAATTCAGAGACCTGATAGCAAAGGTCGCTGAAGCAAAGGTGTGCTTCCCTATCCTGTCAAGGGCCCAGGACTCTTTGTTAGGCGGATGGACAGTCTGGCTTTCTTCTTCTGCCAGACCCTTTTTTGTTGTGGCCACCACCACCATAGCATCCACAGGAAGATGTTTGGACCAATGGGGATCCAAAGCAGGAGGGGACAAGATCTTATCTGGCCTCTGGGAATAGCTTAGACAGTATCAGGAGCCTTCCAAGCATGCTGCACGATGAGCCAGACAAGTTCATCAGCAGGTGGAGTAACCCAGGAGCTAGGGGGGGCTGGGCATGAAAGGCCTGCAGGAACACAGATTCCTCAGAGGTCAGATTAGAGGACTGCCAGTCACCTCTCTGTTTCAGGATTTCGAGGATATCACCAAAGGATAACTCAGAGGGTGACCGAGGGGATCCTTCCCCCTTATCGAAATCTGTGTCTTTGGTGAGGGACTGCTCTGTGGAGTCCATGTGCTTCCTATTACATGAACTTTTCTGGTGGACCTCCTCAGTGGGAGAAGCTGGAGAAGACAGCAGAAAAGGGGATTCCTGAGGGAATATGTCCTGCGGCCCCTGCACCCGGTGTCCACTAGGTACAACTTGTGAAACCAGTGTACCAGAAGAGGGCAGGGGTATAGACAGTCCAGAATCACCAGCAGCAGCGAAAGCCTTCTCCATCAGGTGGAAGGCTGGTCCACCCAAAGAGGAGTGCATGTCTCAGACAGGGGTCACCCCTCCCCTAAGTGGCTCAGCCTGCCAACCCAGAGTCCCTGGATGGCTGTGGAGCAGAAAACTATGTGTGTCACAACTGACATCCTGGGTTATAGCAAAACTTTCCTGCCATGAAGGCAACTGTGGTTCCTTAGTGAGATCCATAAAGGGAACAGCAGAAGGGGAAGACTGTGCTATATCCATGGACTTCAAAGGCAATGAAGGAGGAGAATAAGAACGGGTCTTTGGAGATGGGTGATCACCTCCCAAGGAAAGATAATTCCTGAGGGGTGGGATACCTCTGGCCAAGAGTACCTGGTCCACAAGATGCAACACATCATGTTCGAAAAGGCTTCTAGTGGATCTCATGGAGACTGAGGGAGAAACAGGCTTGTCCACAGAGGAGGCAGACTCGGTACCCATCTCATCTGACCTCACCGAGAACAACGGTGTCAAGAGAGACTGGACTACTGCTGTCTGCACCAAAGAAGTCATCGGTGCTGAGGTCATGGTCTGCACTGACATAGGGATCGGTGCCATAGTGGTTGTCGGTGCCGAAGCAGGAACCGGCAAAACTGGAGTCAACAATAAAGGTGTTGGTTCCGAGGAAGATCTCGGAGCTGACGTGGTTAAGGTCTGCGCCAACTGAATGGTTGGTGCCGATACAGTGGTAATGGTCTGCACCAAGGAGCCCCTCGGTGCCGATATATAGAAGGCTGCAGGAGAAGATGGAGCCAAAATCACTAATGGAGCTGAAGGCCTTAGTGCCGAAGGTCTAGGCACCAAAAGCACTGGGACTGACTGAGAGAGCTCCGGAGCCGAATCTTTAGCCTTTTTAGGTTTTGGATGGCGGGAGTCCCCAGCCGGGGACAAAGGCAAAGATTTAGTCTTAGTAGGAACATCAAAGTTTTCTTATGGGCTCTAGGAGGGGTTGAGGCCTCTGACCCAGAAATAGCATCTGAAAAGGGAGATTTTAAAAGTCCCTTCAGTAACAGCTTGTTTTTCCTTTCCATCAAGTTTCTGTTAGAAAAGTTCTCACAAATAGTACAGGATGGGTCAACAGACAAATGGGAAGCTCCCAAACAATAAACACACAAAGAGTGTGCATCAGAAGTTGGCAGTTTGTGTCCACAATCAGAACACTGCTTAAACCCCAGACTACCTTTCTTATCTGCCATGACAGCAAATTAATTAATTAATAGAGAAGATACCAGCAATGGTACAAGAGAGTACCCGAAGATATGAGAGAAAAGGGAAAAAGATTACCAACGATGGTAAAGAGAAAATACCTTGCGGTAAAAGTGATAAAGAAAGAAGCAGAAAAACCTAAAGAAATTATGAATGCTAGATGCGATAGGGTAAGAGATAATAAAATATGAACTTTCCTGACAGAAAAGTAATCTGTAAAACTATTAAACAACAAATGAATGTACTTAGCTCAAGAGATGTAGCTTGACACAACCGAATGGCAACGTGGCAAATGAAATCTGAGGTAACAGGGAGAGGGGGGTTGTGGGTAATAGTTTAGCTCGAGAGTTTGAAGCTGACACGAGCTTGGAAAATGGCCGACTTGGTTCCGAGCTCTGAACCGATACCCATGCGTAAGCAATGAATGAGGATTAACAATATCAGATCCTCAGTTACATCAAGTACAGCCAGTAGATGGGCTATAGTATACATACAGTTCAAATCAATTATGCTTGAGGGTACAAATACCTACTACTAGTAGTAGACAGCAAAGGCAACTACATATATATATATATATATATATATATATATATATATATATATATAGATATATTCTGTCATTGAAAATGGCCAACAATTATCATATCAGACAATGGTCCATAATTTGTTAGTAACTTAATAAGCAAATGCATAACCAAAGTGTTGGGCTGGCATACATTCTATTCTTACAGTATAAAGCAAATAAACAATATTGCAATACTACAGGCAGAGGGGTACTTTCTCAGTTTTACACTGACTGTATAAGCAGTACTAGAAAAGGGTCTAAAATAGAGCTACATAAAAAAATATCTTACTCCT
>NC_056743.1:1379966227-1379981227 GCF_019279795.1 Protopterus annectens
TAATAACCCCTGCTTTCAGCTAAAAATAAAAGTCTGCAAAGGGCTGGCTCTTTCTGGGCTAATCGTCTAGCTGGAATTTAATCTTCAGTTCTGCAGTTTTGCCCAGCTCCTTTTTTTTCACTTACATCATAATTATTAGATATCTTGATCGTTATTTTTACTTGTGATATAAAGAAACACAGTATACTTGACTTTCTCCTGTATGTTACTGAGGCTGCTTGTAACAGGATACACTTCAAAAACTCTGGAACCAAGTTATCTAGTTTAGTGATAGTTTTATTTGCAGTTTCAGACAAGTTGATTGTGAAACTGTCATTCCTAGCCACAAATTGAAGAAAATCTTATCAATTACTGAAGTGAAGGTTAAGTGCACATATCCATAAAATATTTATTATTATTATTCAGTGTAGCAGGGATTATTCTTGGGCTAAACTGAATAATGTGAGGTGGACTGTTAAAGAAATTAAATAACAATACTTAACTCTGCCAGTAAAAGCAAGAGATATCCAGGTAAGAAAGGCAAGATATATATTTGGAATTTGTGCCATCAAAAATAAAGAAAATTACTGTTTTGGTTTTTAAGTAAATTATACAGCCAATTTCTTCCTTTTTGACAAATGTTTGGTTTCTTCTGATACCATATTGTGTATTCCAGCCTCAGCTTTTGATTAAGACATTACTATAAAGGGTATCACAGTAAGTGCAGGCTTTAGTAAATGAAAACACATGAACAGATGTTGTCACATCAATGGTTTACCTTGAAGTTCACAAAAATATTTACTTCCATGACTTACATTCCTGCTAAACAAAGCTCTTAGATGTATACTATAACATATAATCAAACATTAAGGGCTGCAGATGGAGCAGAAAATAATAATTTGCTGTTTAAATTTGTACAGTAGGTGGCAGTAAGTAAAGCTGAACAGGACACAAAATGGTAGAAGAAAACTAGTCCAAACTCAATACTTAACACATTTGCATATATGTACATTTATATTCTATTAAAATAGAGCAGTTATAGTTTTCAAACTTCAGAGAAGGTCTAGAAGATGTGCTTTACCAATTTTTTGCTGTTTGATGAACTAGTAGATAAGTGCCCGAGTGCTCAGTACTTTGGTAAATTTTTAATAGTAGACAGACCTACTGTATATCAGCTAGCAGACTGAATGCTTTTTGTGGCACTGTGGAAATTCCATACTCTTTGCTATAAGCTTGCAGTTCTTGTTGTCTGTCAGTACAATGTATATATAAAAGAAACTTTAGTCCAGGTAAGCCATCCTAAAATATTGGATCAGCCTGTATATAATCCAAGATTTCACAAAACTTTTCACAGACTTGACCACTTGTCACAAATATGGTTAATGCATCCACACTGCTCAAGAAGAAAAACAAAAGTATAATTGCCGACCTAGATTTTAGAGGATTGTCCAGTAAAGTAGGAACAAATAACTAGATGCCAGCTCTTCTATGTCAAGTGGGGACAGATGGGATCTGTGTGGTTGTGACTGCAGCATAACACCTCTCCCTTCAACCTCATTACGTAGCTCATGTCATATGCTACCTCTACCCACCTTACCTTTGACCATAAACCACCGTCTAGTACATACACCCTCCAGTCATCACTAGTTATGATTTAGCAAAGTAACCATCTGCATGTATTTCTCAGAAAAGCGGTATGTTCCAACATTCTTTCTTCGTGGCACCTTTCTTTGTAATTCCATTTTCATCTGTTCAGGCCATAACACCTCTACAAGTTGCCACATATTTAAGCCAGTCTTGCCTTCTGCATCATTGGTATTATCATCATCACATGCTTACCTACTGTTAGCAAATTATGCATGTCTGCAGTTCTAATTTAATCAAACCACGCATTTTTTAAGAGAGTTCAACTTCCGTATACTGTGACAAATGGTTTGCCAGCCAGCACCTTAATCTGCATAGCTATTTTGTTACTGCCAGGCAGCAAACTTCAGAAGTGGTTTCTAGTTTACTAATCTGCTCAGATATGTTAAAAATAAATTAACTATTTATGTTCTCACCTTCTTACACATACCTAGTTATTACTGAAACAATTTGTTGCATAATTTCTTAATCTATACCAGTGTTATAGCTATTAAAGACAAGAAGTCATTCTCTGATTACCTGCTATATTCATTTTAAGGTCACAGTGGAGTTAAAGCTTAGAGTAGCACTCGTTGGGAGCAATGCAGAGAAATTAATCCTGGAAGGGATGCTAGCTAATCAAAACATATGCATGCATGCACATACACACACTCATGCACACACATGATTAATTAGGAGGTCACCAATTTCACCAATGAAATATCTTTGGTATGTGGAATGAAACTCTTGCACCTAGAACAAACCCATACAGTTACAAGGTGTTTTTAGAATACATGTCAAGTTACTCCTAAATTCTCCTAATCTACAAATCAGTGTATAAGTATATTTTTAAAGTATTTGAACTATAAAATATGAATCAGCATTTCTGTGAAGTCGTATGGAATCTTGATTACATTTGCATCAGTTTTCATTGTAAAACATATAGTATGTTACTACTACAGTGTATTTTCATTAGTGTTTGCATTTTTTAAATAAAAGACCACACTGCCGTTTATCTTTTCTTTTCATAATTGTCTAACACTTATTTAATGGGGTATATGGTTTAGGCAAAAGTTTTTAATGATGTGAGCATGACATTGAATGGGTTGGAACCCAAAGAAGTTAGGGCCGAACATATAGCCAGCAAAGTATATAGCTCAGCCATCTCCTGCCTGGTGCTCTGCAGTGTTTTACATCAGCAGAGAGACAAAAGAAAGACTTTGGAGAGATAAAGTATCATTTTTTTCTGCATTTTATTGCTGTCCTTAGCTAATTCCACCTAAAATGCTGACTTTTTTAGAGTTTCTGTGATTTAAAAAGGTTGTTTCAGCTACATATTGTACTTATTTACTGCCTGCACTTTAACAAAGTCATTTTTGTGATTAAATTACCTATTTAACTGTGCATTTAAAGTGTTTTTTTATTGTATCTGCTATATTTTCTGAAAAATATATATATATACTTGTTTTCCCGCTTTTCTAAGCTAGCATAGTCCAGTTTTCAGGTTAGTGCTGAATTTAGGGCTGTGTTACAAGTTTCTGTGTTTGCCCATACCTTACTTGGATAGAAGGAAGTTTCTCTGTTCACCTGTGAGAGAGTGGAGCTTTGAGCAGCTTATCTATCCCTTGAGAAGTGGTGTTAGCCCCGAAATTAGTAGTTTATTGGCCATTTTGGGCTAATTTCTATCTCTTTTCATTCCCTGCTATAAAAATTCGCATTTGCGTGGTGTTTGCACTTGTATACAGCTCAGCAAGCTCTTGCCTGGTGCTCTGCAGAGTTCTACAGCAGCAGAGAGTCAAAAAAGAGATGTTGGAGTGATTAAGTATAATTTTTTTCTGCATTTTCTTGCTGTGTTTAGCTAATTCTGCCTAAAATGCCAATTTTTTAGAGTTTCTGTGATTTAAAAAGCTTGTTTTAGCTACATATTGTACTTATTTTAATGCCTGCACTTTAACAAAGTCATTTTTGTGTTTAAATTACCTGTTAACTGTTGTAGGTTACACACTCAAGTGTGATATCCATTTCTGTGCATTGTATCTGCTTTATTTTCTGATACTTGTTTCCCACCTTTCTAAGCTAGTATAGTCCAGTTTTCAGGTTAGTGCTGAATTCAGGGCAGTGTTACAAGTTTCTGTGTTTGCCCAAACCTTACTTGGATAGAAGGAAGTTTCTCTGTTTACCTGTGAGAGAGGGGAACTTTGAACAGCCTATCTATCCGTGGAGGAGTGGTTACAGCCCAGAAATTAGTTGTTTACTGGCCATTTTGGGCTAATTTCTATCTCTTTCATTTCCCTGCTATAGAACCCGCATTAGCGTGGTTTTGTGCGTCAGGCAGTGCCGGTTAGGTAGGGTATAGCTATTCCCGGCTCCACAAAGTCTACTCTTCAATTTTTCCCTTGGAACTAGACAAACTTTCAACATAAGCACTCAAACCATTCACTTCTCAGCCTGGCACTTGCTCAATACTCATAGCAAGCACTAATAAACCTTAGCACTAGACCCCCCTATATTGTAGAGAAGGACAAGGCTCTCTATTCGTCCCTACCAGCCAGTCAGTAAAACAGTTCACTGTACTTATTCAGGCATGTCCAAGGGGCAGTTTTACGTGTACTCTCTGGTCCAACTGGTAAATCTGGGCATTTTGAGGCAATGTTACAACTGCCTCATGTACACAGACAACCCTCTCCTCCTACCATCAAATACTAATACATGAGAGAGATGCAGTTATACAGCCAAACTGGAGGCTAAGCTCTCTCTCAACCCAAGACTGGACCAGACAATCAAGAGGAGAAGGGAATTACTTGCATCACACCACTAGTCTCACATAGACCTATGAAACCAGCACCGGCAAAAAAGACACATAAATACATGAAAACATACTTGGAGGCTCTAAATAAAAATCTGCAAAAGCAACAGAGACCTCCAAAGCAGACATCCAAGTAACCTCTACCCCCCCAACAGAAACCATGAAACACATACTTCACAAAACCAGTGTGCCACACAATCACAGCCCTTAAGGCAAAATAACATACCCAACAAAGTAGTAATAGGTGACTCTATAGTCAGGCACACTGACGTTCCACTCACTAGGCTGAACAAGGAGAAGGTCACTGTTAGCTGCCTGTCAGGTGGCAGGATCCACCACATAACACAAGCACTCAGGTCACTCTAGAACAAGTACAAATATGACTCTGTCATTGTCCATGTTGGTGTGAATGACCTGAGCCATTCCTCCCTTGACTACATGAAAAGAGACATGGAAGAGCTCTCTGATCACGTAGCCCAGGCCAGTATGACCCTGACCCTGAGTAGCATCCTGCCCTCACCAAGAATGATAGCATGGTATAAAGAAAAAATGATCAGTTTCACCAATTGGCTAGTTTCTGTTGTCATTCAAAGGGGATCCAGTGTCTGTCAGCCTGGGATGACATGCTCGACAAGCCATGCTGCTTCACTAGAGATGACTTGCACCTGTCACCCTTAGGCTTTCGAATACTGGCCAAGGCTCTTGCCACCCCCATAGTGCCTTTTTTAGGCAAGGCTGAAAAGAAAAACCCACCACCGTAAATAGCACAAGTAACAAAAAACTGAGAGTAATGCTACTCAATGCCAGAAGTCTAAACCTCAAAATGCATGCACTCGAGGCACTCATCAGTATAGAGAAAATTGATATATGTGTAGTAACAGAAACCTGGTTTAAGGCTCCAGAGAGTATCCCAGCACTACCAGGCTACAACTCATACCATACATTTCGGCCACAAAACCCAGACCGAAAAACAAAAGGCTGGGGCGTATCCATATTCATCAAGGATACCCACACCTCCAGGTTAGTGGCACAGCACGATGCTTCAGAGATCATCCACGTGCAATTAACAACAGGCAAAACTGCAATTCAAATTGTAGCTTGCCACAGATCACCCACCATGTCCCAGGACCCCCATTCCACATTTCTGGAAACACTAGGAAGCATAAAGGTCCTACCAAACACCCTGATTTTGGGTTATTTAAATTACCCAAACATTAACTGGGAGAACTACTCAAGTACTAAATCCCTTGCCCAACATTTCCTAGAATTTATAAACTCAAAAACTCTGGATCAACTGGTCAACACCCTACCAGAGGTGACAACATATTGGACCTGGTCATCACCAACATGGGCGACCGGTGTTCCACACTGGAGGTCAACCCCTCACTGGTTAGATCTGACCATAAACTAATCAGTCTGGATATCCACATTCCGCCCCCACCCCCGGTCAAAGAGACCACTGTGAAAAACCTTTCAAAAGCAAACTTCACGTTACTTAAGACCGAGGTGGAAAGTTTTAAAGCCCCCATGCTAAAGGATAATGATGCCCAAGCTGCAAAATCCTTTACTAATGCACTCTACGGGCACCTACAAGAATGCATGGATCATGCTATCCCAAGCAAAACCAATACTCACTCCTCCAAGAAAAGGAAACCAGTCTGTTTGACTCCTGCCATAAACAAGCTATACAATAGAAGGAGGAAACTAGTACAGAAAACAGTATAATCCCAAGAAGGGAAGACATCCCTAGTCAGTATCAGCAAGAAACTACGATACCTCATAAAATCATCCAAGGCTACCTTCGAAAGAAAAATTGCCAAGGACTCCAAAGATAACCACAAGGCATTCTTTAGCTATGCCAATAATCTAAGTGGCAGTTCTCAGATCTGCTCAGAGTTAGTGCAGAATGGAACAAAATATACTGAACCGACCGATATCGCCAACATCTTGGCAGACAGGTTCAGTGCAAACTTTACCCCCAAAAGGGCCCATAACCATATCAGAAGAATGTAGTGCCCCTGAAATCAAAGACACTCAGGTTAAAACAGCCCTCTCCAAAGCCAAAAACACAGCATCAATGGGACTGGATGGTGTCCCAGGCTGCATCCTACATGAACTCAAAGATGAACTAACCCCACACATAAACACACTGTTCAAACTCAGCCTCTCCACAGCCTATGTGCCCATAGAGTGGTGCACAGCAGCGGTTATTCTGCTCCACAAAGGTGGAACCACAACAGACCCCAGGAACTATCACCCTATAAGCCTGACTAGCTTGGTCTGCAAGGCTATGGAGTGCATCATCATGGATCTCATTAAAAAAGATATTGGGAACCTCCAAACACTAGACCCTACCCAGTTCGGCACTGTTATGGGCAGATCATGCCTCTAAAACCTGGTGGACTTCTTTGAGACCATTACCAAGGCTATAGACAAGGGAAAGATAGTCCACATAGCCTACCTAGACCTTGTAAAGGCCTTCAACACCATTCTCTATTCTGGTATTATTGACAAGCTCACCAGCCTGAACATAAACCCCTACGTCATGAGTTGGCTTGTCAACTGGCTCATGGACAGAACCCACATGGTGAGAGTTGTGGGAGCTAGGTCTGACTCGAAACCAGTTACAAGTGGCTTTCCCAAGGGCTCAGTCCTAGGACCCCTCCTGTTCGGCATATACTTCTCAGAGATACAGGCAAGCACAGGAGGACAATGCCTGACCAAGGTCACAGATGACTGCAAACTAGGGGCTATAATTGACTCTCTGGCTGACACAGAGATCCTCCAAAAGGGTCTCACTGAGACAGATAGCTGGTGTCAGAACCATGGCCTCAAGATAAATGCCAAAAAGTGCATAGTCATCCCCTTTGGAAAAAACAAAGTACCCACAAACTACCTGGTAGCCCCCTAAATACGGAAGGCATAATAAGGGATCTGGGGACCCAAGTAGACAGTAATCTCTCCTTTGATAATCACATTGCCAAAGTGGTTAGAAAATCCTTCTATGTAGCCCACCTAATCACAAAAGGGTTTGCATCCAGATCAAAAGAGGTCATTATGCCCCTCTACTCATCACTCATCAAACCCATCATAGAGTATAACGCCCCATTTGGGATGTACCTTACAAGACACCTGCAACAGCTGGAAAGACCACAAAAGTACCTCACCAAGAGGATCACTGGCCTAAAACAGATGCCCTATGCAGCTCAGCATACCGCCTACTCAGAGGTGATCTCTGCCTGACATACAAGGCCATGTCCAACCCAGAATTGATGGACATGCTCCACCTAAAGAAAACCATATCCCCTCGAGCCAACTGCCCTAGGGATCTAAACCTCAACACAACAATAAATAGGATGTGCTGGAGGGATAGATTCCTGTCCCAGAGACCTCCCATGCTCTGTAACAGGATTCCAATCTGCATTAGGCAGGGCTCCTTGCTAACACTCTTCAAGAGAAACCTTGACGAGTGGATGGGAAACAGAAAGTTTACTCCGGGGATCACTTCAATGGCTCTGCTGGACAGAGGCACAGGGAACTAATCTAAGGGGGCAGCGAAAGCCAATACTTTCCGGCTAGGCTTGTAAATGCCTTCAGGCAGATAGTCTAGTACCTACCTATGAACCTAAGTAGGATGTAGCTGGACATGAGATGGAGATGGAGAGCTGGATGCTTTTGCATGCATTTCTGAGAGGTGTATGTTGCAAAAGGGTTGGGAGGGTGGCCTAATGGTTAAGGTGTTTGCCTTACAAACACAAGGTGCAGGGTTTGAGTCTCACAAGGGATAATTGGCTAGGCTTAAAATGGCTCGCAAGGGCAGTTAGCTTAGTATGAACCTATGGAAAAAAAAAACAGAGGGAGGTTATTTTATATAGATTATTATTTTCTGATTTTGGAATGTTATAATATGGTGAAAACATGTAGCACATAATATATCTTAAAGAACAGTCAGTCTGATGACTGATACTGGTATAGTGTATTTGCCTTGGAGCTGTATGCTCACTACTGTATATGGATATTTTGATATTTACTCATAGTGAAGAGAAACATTTTTCATGTATGTTTATCAACAGTCAATGGCAGAAAAAAAAATTGTCTTAAGTATCGCTGGACTGCAACTCTTTGTAAAGTACCCTGAAAAAGGATGCAGGGATCAAGGATATATATATATATATATATATATATATATATATACTGCTGCTTTTGGTTGAATTCCATTTGGTCAAAAATGGAATATAGCCCCTGCCTCACTGCAGTGTGACCCTGGAGTGAGAATATAAAGTTAGGGGGTGGTGGGCACAGTCCCCCACTTTGGGGGTTGCAGTGAGCATAGCCTCCCACATTTTGTAACTAGTTTTTATTGACGTTATATGTTTCAATGTATTTTTAATAGATACACAAGTATATAATAGTAAATACACTGCAATTATGTGGGAGGGGACTGCCCCACACTCCCCCTAACTTTATATTCTCACTCCAGGGTCGCATTGCAGTGGGGCAGGGGCTATATTCCATTTTCGACCAAATGGAATTCGACCAAATGTGTTTTCAGTGAAATGCATTTTCGGTGAAGTGAACTGCCTGAAATCATTTTTGACCAAATATAATTTGACCAAAAGCAGTAGACCCATATATATATATATATATATATATATATATATATATATATATATATATATATATATATATATATATATATGTAAATAAATATATATATATGTATACGGTATGGTATCACTCAATTTGTATATAAGAACACACACACACACACACACACACACACACACACACACACACACACACAGAGGACCCACTCGTATGGCACTAGTCATTAAAAATACTATAAATGTACAGTAATCTCTGATAAAACAAATGCTTTCATGTCTTCTCATTTATATATTCATCATAAGGAAGTACATAAATCTTCATTATAAATCATTGCCATATTGGCTTACTGTTGAAAGCACAGGGCAATGCCTTATCCCAAGATAAATTGCTCTGGAATCATGTCCTACAGGTGGACAACAGAATGCTTCCATGTTGTATTTCATAGCAGACAGTTATTTTTCTCATATTTTTTATAGCAATAGTTGATCTGATATAAATTACTTATTTCCATCCATCCCTTATGTAAAGGCAAATAATACAGATGTTTTCAAAGCTATGAAGACTACTGACAATGAAGCTGGTAGCAATTATTTATTTCATCTAAAGGTCAATGCATTTTTACACTATACTCAAAGAAAAAGACTTCTTTCCAGCAATTGTTTTATTTGTTTTACAGTCATTGATACCCTAGTGTTTTCCTTCTCTAGACCCTCCTATATTGACAATTTTAAGGGCAAGATACCAAAAATATTAAAACTGCAAAAGACTAGTAAGAGGTACAAATTACTGGCAAAATGTGCAAAGGAGTATCTATACAAAGTTGAAACCCTATCATTCCCTCAGCCAATCGTACTTGATTGAAAATGGCTTTTCTCTTCCGTTAAATGGATTACAGCCTGGCACTTTAATCCATAGCAAACACAAATAAAAATACAGTTATTACCACATGAAAGAAAGAGAAGGTTAGTGTACAAGAAAGGTCTAAGTAATTGGGAAAAAACAGTTGCATTTAAATATTTTATTAAGGTGAAGTATTAAATTACACTTTGAGATGGCCCTTAATATATTTTACCTGTTTTTAACAAGGTGAGCCCAATGGACACAATTGTTTCTTTTCAGGCACAACCCAAGAGTATGGTCTCCTTAAGTGACTTTTTCAGTGCCACACACTAGACAAATGAATGTAGAAAGAATCTAATCCTGTATCCGTGGTCAAAGGAAGAAGCATATTAACAGCCCAGAATTTTAGGCTTCTGCATTAACTGCCAGACATTTCAAAAAGTTGAGCATATTTTGGTTGGAATGCAATCTTTGTAGGAAGAGTCTAGAGAGAATGCATTGCCACCTAACTGAAAAATATGTGTCTAAGGGGTTGGAGTTGGACCACATGAGTTTCAGAGGAAATAACAAACTGATCTAATTTCAAATAGTAAGTTTAACTATCAAAAATTGACAGCACTAATGCCATTTAAGTCAGTAAAGCAAGCAGGGACCTTAAATTGTTCTTCCATAAGTGGTAACTAACAAGTACAGTTCAAAAAGCTACAGTAATACTTCTGTCAGAGGGTAAGAAGCATAAAACTACACATCTTACTGAGGAAAACATGAAGAACCACCAGAGGTATTGTTGACAAAGCAATGCTGTACTATGGACATGAGTATATTGAAGTTACTCTATTAAAATATTAATCAACTTTCCTGGTTTCTGGATCCTGTACATCAGAATGTTTAGATAAAAGGCAATGTTGTCAAGAAACACTGTTAGTTTGTTTTCAAAGGATCTTTCATGGGTATGGTAGAATCAAGTGCTGCCTAAATAAATTGCTGGCTAATTTCAAGGTATATTTTTCTGGACAGTGTAAAATTTAAAGAAACAACCAGGGCAATTTTATGAGTAAATCCTTTCTGTAGGGAATTGTTTTAATACAAATGTGGTCCAGTGATGGCATATCTTTTTCCTGGCCATCAATCTGTGACAAGGATCAGAGTTGTAGTCACAGTGGTGTAGTAGTTAGTGTTGTCACCTCACAGCACAAGGTTCTCTCGTTTGATTCTTGGCTGGAATGTCTTCTGTGTAGAGTCTGCAAATCCTCCCTGGCTTTCCTGTTTCCTTCTGCATTTTCAAAAGCATGTGTCTGGAGAATTTCTCCCTGGGCCTCTACTGAAAATGGGCTCTTTCCCAGTAAACAGGTGTTAAATAAAGAAGTATTAAGAGTTAGTATCTTAATCATGAAAAATATATCTGTCTGAGAACAGAAAGCACTACTATTATTTGCTATCTACATTATAATAATAGTAATAATAATTGTCATATGGACAAATGCCCCAATACAGTCTTGTGGATTATAAGAACATATTGTATTGAATTACATGGGGTACAGTCAAATAAAAATTATCCATGTGCCATTCATTCAAAAGAGTAACATGTCTCAAACCCTGAATGTTTTGTTTTTCTAAACAGTACTGTGTGATCCAGTCTGTTTGTCACTGGCAAACTAATTAATGCACAAAACAACATCACTGAAAGATTATTTTGTCATGGTTGATAAGATTGGAGAAAAGTGTGAAAAATGCAGGGTATAAAAGCTCACTGGCTACCTCTTTTAAAAAAGCAAATATAGGCATGTTTTTCTACCTTGGTATTGTCATTTCTTGGAATGGTAATATCATAAAATTTTAAATATCTTAAGTTCAAATAACTTCACCATCAAGAGTGTTGAGGAAAAAAAAACAGAAAAACTAGTAGACTTAAAACTTCATTGATGAGCTCATTCACAATAATTTCTAAAAATCATCAAACCTAGGTCCCAAAGTAACAAGCCTTTATTCATCACAGACAAGCAATCCTCAGTAACAAAAAAATCAGAAATCAGGTAATATGTGCTAACATGTCTTAGTATGAGAATACTACCTTAGTGCCAATCAAATGGAACAGGCAAGTAGTAATGTAGGTGCAATGTCATACATGACCTGTACCTGCATGTCATACAAGAAATATTCATAAGTAGCTATGGTCCCATTAGCAAAGCATGTGTATGACATGTACAAAAAAAAACAACCGTACTTGTCACCAATCTATGGTAAAGGGTGACAGAATATAAAGGAATAACTGCAATATTCCCAGTATCCTTGAAACATCCACAGTATATTGCAGATTCCTTCATAAAACACAATGGAAAAAATCTAATTTTTCACATATATATGCAGAATTTATTGTAACCTGCAAGAAGCAAATAAAAATATGAATTTTGGTAAAGAGGCAATCACAGCAATTTTGCCAGCATTAACTGTAGCTCAGAAAAGAAGGTTGTGGGGACATGTGTAGAGAACACAAGGAATGTACACACCCTAGGAAATAGGATGAAAAAAAGCAAATGGAGGGTGAGGGTATAGAAAAGGGCCACACAAGAGGAATGAATGAAGAGAAAGGCCAGAGGGACAGGCAGAGAGACATGGGTAGTTTCCTTTTTATCTGCTGGGAATAGGTCCCTTTTTATTTTTTGGAGAAAAGAAGGATTGGAAAAGTCACAACAAATGGAGGGGAAAGGCTTGGGTGCAAAACATATAACACATAGCACACTGCAGGACATACAAAAATATGTAATGTATAATATGGGCAGGTAAGGTGCACAGACAATGCACATATGGACAGCACAACATGCATCAAGGGAAATGAACAAACAAGGTAGGGATGCAAACCAGCCATGGTTCACCACAATAATACATTATGTACCAATGCACAAAACCGTGCAGCAATGTCACAAACTGTGTGAGCCAACACAATATGGAGTATAACTGCTGAGTAAACGAAGCTGCAAGGTGCATGCAGCAAGGTGAGGAGGTATGAGATGTGAGCAATATGCAAATGATGGGATGTAAGGTGTTTGTGTGCAACTGATACAAACAACATAGTCACGTACAGCACGAAACTTGCATGTAGCATAGGTATACCAAAAAATCAATAGCTACTATGACATACCCATATACACTACCATGTAACCCTATAACAATAGGTGGCACACTCACAAAAAAGGACATAATTGCAAAAGGTAATAGTGTATGGCTGGAATAATGCCAGTCTGGTATACACACTTACAACACATCACAGGGGGGAGTAAAACACATTAATATCTCAAAGTAACAGAGGCTTGAGGGGATGAGCTCCAAAGTAACAGCTATGTGAGAGGAATATAAGCAGGTGTTACTGGTACCAAAGGCATACAGACAGTATACAAAATAAGCAAAATGAACAATACAGTGTTCTTGCACTATAAAAATGATGCTGAGCAGGACTGTGCAATTATTATGACATATGAGAGGGAACCAACATTACACAAAAAGTGCTCTGCATGACGTGTGGACCCATATAATACCACATTGCAGTGTGATTGAACTACCCACAGGTGCACATGCTAGTGCATTTACCAAAAAAAAATTTGCTGTGAGCAATACATGGGGCAAAAAGGCCTAATGTACAGTAGTTACATGGACAGATCACACAATTACACATGAGACTGGGTTACACACTACTGACTATGTTTGTGATGTCTATCCACTGTGACAAATACTGCACAAACATCCAAAATGGCAGTGTGACACAAAATATGTCTGCAAAGCAGGCAACTATGTTTACCATTTACCTTCACAGAAGAATGGCATCACAGTAGGATACATGGGGAATATCAGTAATGTTAGTGGTTGTAACAGTTTACACATGCCATATACCATCACCAGTAAATGTAGTAATGTGAAAGCTTGGTCAATATGACAGCTTTGTGTTTAGTGGCAGACTGCAATCTGCAGTGCTCCTAACTGTGACAGACAAGGTCCAACAGGAATATACATGCAAAAATAATGGGCCACATTAAGCAGATTAGGTAGGACAAATGCAAAGTTCAGGGCTACCTGAGCAATCTGTCTATAAGAATGACATCATAAATGACAGCAGTGTATGTTCCTGTAACAGGACGGTTACACTTTAATTAACATTTCTGAAATGTGATGTAATGCAGATAAATGACATGGCTACATAAGCATCAGCATGTATAGTGTGCATCATAAAATAGGTAGTAAAAGCATGCCCGAAATATGGGTAAAGGTGCACATATATGTGCATATAAGTGAAATGACCCCTAATTACAGAGGCACAACAGTGGCAGCATGACATGAATGGAACATACAAACAGTACTTATGGTGCAGAAGCCCCATCTTGACTGGGTTGAACATCACAATTTTCCATGCTATCTCCTGAAAGGACTTGTGCATGGCCCATGGCATTTCCTGGAAGAAGATGTTCATCATGTCCTGCATCTGTGTCCAGAAGACATCACTGACAATATCACAGATCTATTCCCTCAGGATACCTGGCAGAGATGGTGAAGGTCATCATCATCACTCAGCTGGAATTATCACCCTAGATGGTCCAGAGCTGCCATCATCATCATCATGATCTTCCTGCTGTTCTCTTCAGTCCTCAGTGTCAGAGTGTTGTTGCAGAGGTTGAGCTAGGTGAAGTCATCATCTGTGGTTGGGTGGGCTGGCTTGGGTTAAGGACACTGTAGCATAGCAGTAGCATAAATCACTCACATTGTATTAACATGTTATGACACTTCCAGATAATATTATAATCTATGCTAATGCACCAGGCTTTACCATGTGTACACTATGGAATTACCCATGCCTGAGTTGCTTGTGCATGTATTTTGAGAGTTATTCCATCTTTAACTGTGATGTAATAATGTGAAATTTATGCAACCCTAATACAATACACTTGTTGCTGTTCTGATCATTAATGTGGTGATGACACCACCTGTTCAAGACAGTTGTGTCAGAAATACAACAGACATTTAAGGTCAGGAATAGGTTCAAAGACATCACAGACCAGATGACAGAATAGCACACATGATCTGTTACAGTTGAGAGTGCACATTCTGACAACAGCACAGCTAGACACCTGTTCACTTCTATGTGTGTTACCACACGG
>NC_056743.1:1379986227-1380001227 GCF_019279795.1 Protopterus annectens
GCGGCCTTTCTTGACCATCCCTAGCCCTAAGGAGTATATTTGTCACACTCCAAGCCAGCAGAGAAAGAAACCCTACTTTAGAGGTACAGAGCATCCAGCATCCAAGTGACCCCATCCAGCTAAATGAAGCAAAGTATGTCTGGATAACATAACCTCTCTGCCTAAGTTTATTGCAGTATTGTAAATAACTCATAGCATTGTAATTACCTCCACCACCAGTATTCGGCCACCACCTCCCTTTCCTCACTACTTCCACTGAATAGTCACTTATGTTCTTTTACCTATTTTCCTGAAGTAGCTGCCCTTCATTATCACCTATTTTCCTGAAGTAGCTGCTACCTTCTGTCAACCCTTACTGTACAATACTCTGTCTGTCTTTCTCTTTACTTTGCTCTCTCTCTCTCTCTCTCTCTACCATAACCCTTGCAAACACATATTCCATGCTTTTCCTGCATTCTTTTCATCTACAAAGTACACTAAACTCCACTGATTATGCAGTTTTTTCTAACCTAAAACTTACCTCAGGCTCTGAAAAATAACGTCTACCTTTATAGATTGTTTCTCTCCAGGTCTGCTACAGCTTGGGACATGGCCCAGCAACATTCGCCTTTGGGCTCACTCGGCTCCTCTACCCTAACCCCGTTCCCACACACCCTCATATAATTAGATTTATACTTACTGAAACTCCTCCCCCTACAGACAATCAATCAAAATTTCAGCATCCTAAACCATTTAACACCTATAGCATTAGATTTATTTCACCTATTTACTAAACTCTGTGCTCAATTAAAATTGTTTTTCCAAAAACCTTTGACAACAAACAATTTGAATCTGTCCTATTTATAACATATCTGCTTAATCTTACTACTCTCCTCCCAACTCTTATTCTGAACTTAACCTATATTTATATCACTCAACTAAAAATATGCCTTCCACATTACACTATTATTCTCTCTTGTTATCCCTAACCATCTCTGTCTATATAGACTATCATTACTTACATCCCTTGAAAGCTCTCCAATACACCTCACCTTTTAAAGATCTACTAAAACTACACCTCCTGTGAAACACATATATAGTTTCTCTCAAATTACTGCAAATCTAATTGAATTTCATCACATTCACATCAAAAAAGTTTATGTCATATCCACTCCCACCAAACCTATAATACCATTTCATACTGCAAAAAACTTCATTTCTAAATATCCCTTCCTTAACTATCTCCTTCACCTCCTTCAGCTCCTGCAGTGTGGGGTTATACAACCCAACCATGACCCAGTACAGTCAACTACCTCCTCTCCCTCTCTCCCCTCCAAAGACATATTTTTATCACTATAAACATGCACAGTGTTTGCAATAAAATTACCGACTTCCATGCATGGCTAACACATTACTCTTCCAACATAGTTGCAGTCACTGAAACCTGGCTAAAGCCGCAAATTAAGGACTCTGAGATAGTGCCACCAGGTTACAATATACTAAGAAAAGATAGAACCCACAAAAAGGAGGGGGGTAGCACTAATCTACCACAATATCTATGTTTTCTCTCCCTTAGTAAAACCAGTGCCATCCTTTGATAACACTGAATTTCTTTTCCCTTCTCTTCAGCTAAATAAATCTAAACAAATATGTGTGTCAGTAATCTACATACCTTCTGGCCAAAACATCACTACCCTTGAAAACTTCCTTTCCTGGACAACTGCTAATATTAGCAATGAAACTGTAATTAATTATGGAAGACCTAAACATTAATTGGCAAACACTTATGACCGGCTCCCCGGAAAACAACATCAAACTCCATGGCTTTACACAGCTCACTACCATCCCTACCAGTGTACAAAACAACAATCCCTCAGGCAGTACCCCAGATTTTGATCTTGGTATCACAGATGCACAACTACACTAACTCAAACACACTCCCCAACATCTTAAGTGACCATCTACCAACCTATACTCACAGAATCCACCAAGACTCCAAATCGCATACCTATAAACTATAAGAAATCTTACTAAATATAACCAACAGACTTTTAATATCTTAAAACCAATCAATTGGTCCTCCATAAAAACTTTACTTCTAAATGATGCCATCCACCACTTTAACAAAGTCTTTCTAGATACTCTTAATAGCATAGCCCTTATGCAAACCAAAAGAATAAAAAACAATCATGCACCCTGGCTCACCATAACTAGAAAAAAAATATGTAAACTAGATATCAAGCATGGAAAAACTGGCAGAGAAACAAAAGTGACACCAATCTATTAATATATAAACAACTATGCAACAAATAAAATAAAAAAACTCTCCAACAAAAAAAAATATTTCTCTAAACACCTTACCAACCAAAACAAAAACGCAAAAAGGTTTGGGACTCTATCTCTAAACTCCTAAGCCCCATATCTACTCAAAACCCTTCACCAGCACCTGATAAACATCCATCCAAAATAGCTAACATCTTCAACTCACACTATATTTAAACCTATAAACAATCCTACCTCTTCACAAAACCCACCCCCCCAAATGACTCATGAAACAATGTTAGCAAAAGAAACAACCTTACCTCACACATTATCCACTCAATTACCACTTCCACACCTACTTTTACTCTACAGCCTATCCCTACCTCTCAAAATACATAAACATCTTCTTAAATTAAAACCTTGTTCTGTCTCCTCAGACAACCTCCTGTCAGAGTACCCAAAACTCACCGCAGACTCTATCGCCTACCCAGTTAGTATAATAATTAACAGGTCCATCTCTATATCTGAAATCCCACAAGTATAGAAAGGATCTATCATAACCCCCTTACATATAGGTGGAAATCCAATTGAGCTTACAAAGTATCACCCTATCACTATCCTCTCCCCTTTATCTAAAATACTCGAAAAATGTATTCACATACAACTTCTAAAATACCTATCCGAAAATAATCTCATTTCTCCCTTGTAGCATAGCTTCCATCCAGGACACAGTACATCCACCACACTCATATCTTTCACAGATACTGTAAACAGACTTGCATGCTGGCCAGCTAACCTTGGTTATCTTACACGACTTATCAAAAGCATTTGATACAGTATCTCATCAAAAACTAGTACAACAGCTATCCTTTTTAGGATGCTCACTGACAACTCTAAAATGGTTTGCCAATTACTTAACTAATAGAAAACAATGTGTTTGATGGCAAAATAACCTGTCACAATATCTGACAAACAGAGCCGAGGTATCCCAAGATTCCATTCTTGGACCCCTACTTTTCAATATTTTTATTAACAATCTCCATACTGCCCCTCTTGAAAGCAAACTTATTCAATACGCCAGTAATTCCACTATAAACTCCTTCTCCAGTAACCTCCAACATCTCCTTAAAATGACTCAATATCTCTTTGTTCCCAGTGCCACATACATCAAAGTACTGTTCCCCTTATACTCTTAACCCAGACCCTCTGTCATCTCCCTCTGTACACTCTTATCCTCACTACCCTTCTAATCAGCTCATTCCCTCTTTCAATACACTTCCTCCATTTCAAGTATTCCTATCTGAAACCAATTCTGTAACTCCAAAATTAACTGTAAAGCTACTACTCTATACTATATAAACCTATGATGTGTATTTCTGAACTCAACAAGGTAATTCTATTAAGTTCTGTGTTAGAATACATCAGTTTTATGAAACAATATTTATCTGTTTCAGAACAAAAATCAAGATGTATAAATACCTGTCAATTGCTAAATGTTTATGTTTTATGTTTATCTTTTATATACTTTATGTGGAGCTTTTCTCCCCAGGCCTCCACTGAAAATGGGTTTCTGACCCAGTCGGACTTCCCTGATCAATGAATGGCAATAAATAAATAAATAAACATGTGTGTGTGTGTGTGTGTGTGTGTGTGTGTGTGTGTGTGTGTGTGTGTGTGTGTGTGTGTGTAATTTCTCACATATATTTCACAGTCATATGCATAAATGTGTTAACTGCTAAATACCTGTAAAAAAGCCTATAGTCTTTTATAGAGTCCTAACATTTTACAATCACTTTAAGTAACATGGTCTTCCAGATTACGACAATATGCTTAGTCATTTGTGGCCTATATGGAGTAGTTGCTGGACCACAAAAATGTATATAGAAATGTGTGTTTTGCACATACCAAATAGAACTGTATAATAAAACAAAGGGTTGTCATGAGACAATAATAAAAATCAAAAAGGACAGACGTAAGGCTTGAACCCACATACACCCATCATTACAATGACTTCCTGTACCTAGACAACTACCTCTGCTATTTTACTGCATTTTCATGATTCCATATTAACAATTGCTATAAGAAAAATGTAATTGCATTATCCTGACAGTTGAAATGCCTTCACACCTGCAACCTACAAATAGTTGTAATGCATAAGTAAGTTAATGTATGTCCATAAGCGATGATATACAATTAACAATTTGGTATGAAACTAAATATATATGTAATGGGTAATTTTGAAGCTCTTTGGTATTCTTCACATTAGACTAAATAACAAGGAATAATCCCAGAATCTTGAGGAGAACATAGAAATGCCTAGTCATCCATAGCCTACCTGTAGGCACAATGCCAGTAATACATGTCTACATGGGTTCCTATCATGTATTCAAACTTTTACAAGTTCAAACCACATATGGTCAAGACCATAAGTTTGAATTTATAAAGGTTTGAATGTTTGAATGGAAATCTCCATAAGTGGAAGTTTCCATTCAGTTCAATGTGGTGCGATCTCGGAGTTGGTATATTTAAGTAGTGGGGGGAGGGGGGTGCAGCCCCCCATGTGGGGGTGCATAGGGGCTTGCCCCTTATTTTGTTGTCAGTTGTTTTTCATTTTTTTTTGTATGTAGTCGAAGTTCTGTAACTTCGAACATAATGGTTCAACCATTAGGTATTTGGAGTTATGGAACTTCGACTATGTGATATAGACCTTGTCTACACATGTAGACACTAATACACGTCTACACATACACACACTTATACATGTCTACACATATAAACAGTAATACACGTCTACACATATAAACACTAATACACATCTGCACATATAAACACTAATACGTCTACACATATAAACACTAATAAACATCTGCACATATAAACACTAATACACGTCTACACATATAAACACTAATACACTTCTATACATATAAATGAAGTATCTGTACATCCTATTACATCACAGTAAACAAAGTACATCAAAAAAGAATTGCACATGTGAGAAAATACAAAAAGCTTATATGGGATTTGAACCCATTGTCATACTACTTCCAGCACCACTGATCTGGTGGTTAACCTTTCCAGCTACTCCACATACCATCCTTTGCTACCTCCTGGTAGATGTTCTATGCACATGCCAAGATGTTCAAGTAATAATATACCCAGACATTGATAGGTGCGGCAATATTATATTATAAAATGTTCCACACCTATAACAAGCTTTTGTTAAACTAAGGGTAAATGCTGACTGCAACTTCCAATAATGTTGTAATGTTGCAGCTTATTCTACATTATCTCACACTTACTGATGGCAACACATTTGAATAATCATGACACTGGAAATACGGTCAGAGCATTATAAGTAAGCGTGTCCTACAATTTGCTAACTTTGCATACATCACTACATGTGCTTGGATATACTAGATATACTGAGGAAGCACACATCATTAATGCACAATAACTGATTAATACTGGCAAAATGAAGAGAAAAGGTGTTACAATGTGGAGCATTTCACTTACTATAGGAATCCAGATGGTGGCATCACCAATCCACTCCCGTAGTTAACTCCAATCCCAGTGATGAAGGTCGTCATAGACCTGCATGCCATTCCTGAAGATCCTAGTCTGTCCATGAAGCTCCCTGACAGTCTGTTTCCAAATGTCTATCTAGATGAAGCTCCTCTGGTGTGTCTGAATCCTCAACTCATGTTGGAAATACATGGCTAGCATCTGCCTCATCTTCTCTCATTTGACATCTTCCTCAAAGTTGTTGATAAGAATTTGTTGAATGCCCTCAAAAAGTTGCTCATTGAGATAGGTACACTTAATATTTGGGTAGCAAGGCAATGATTAGGAAATGTAGCTTTAACAACATTTAAAATTGTGCAATATGGATTGGTAGCAGCTCATTAGTGGGCATTGAGCATATGCTCTACATTTCCTCATACACTGGCCAACTACTGGGAATTTATGCTGAGCACTGCACACTTATGCTGAGCTATTAGTTAATGCACTGGCATTCAAAGACTTAAGTGGATGCCTGCAGAAGTAATTCTAAAACATTCTATGAGAATGAAGCTGATTAATTATGTATGGTGCAAATAGTACTTAATAGCTATGCTCATTCTGTTAGGCATACTTGTCTGATTTTGCATGCAGAAAAGTTAAGCTTTCAGTAGGTCAGCTGCATGTGCTTGTACATTCACAAATTGAGCCTATCCATGTTTAGTGACAGTCATATTGTCCTGTGTATAATATTTTGTGTCATAATTCATAGAGATTGCACTTATACATCATCAATAAATGAACATGTATTGAGATAAACGGAACAAGTTAGCTTCCTAACATATGCAGATATGTTAACACGTATCAAGCATTCCAAAGTCGACTGTAGATATGGATAGTTTCTGGCCATGTCTGCTGAGACTGCAGGTCTACCTGTTAGTCTGTAGCGGTATTTGTGAATAAAGATGGGTTACAGGAAAGTCTGCAAGGTTGCATGAATGAAGTATGATTTGTATACATATTGAGTGCTACTGAAGCACAATGTTGGATAGTCCAATGACATTCTATGGTAGTCTCAGCCTGTATCCGTCTTAATGGGGTTATATTGAGGCATCACTTTTAAGACGTAGGTGGACATTGGTTCCTAATATTTGGAAGTGCTGTATTCCACACATTGCTAACTTTCTGGTTGACCTTTTAACTCATATCTATGTTCAACAGATTACACAGGTCTGTAGCTCAATGTGACATACTGCATTAATGTCTGTTTCACAAGCACATTGTGTGTACGCATCATAAGGATATGAACTCTGCAGATGAATATATGTAGGAGTGGATACACCCACAGACATCACTACTAAAGTAGCAGTGGTGTGGTAATGTGCAGTATTAAAGACTATAAGCAATCCCATAGTCCTGGGTTCAAAACACTGCTTTGGATGTATGCTATTTCCTAAGCTATGATGTAGTGTGTGTGTATATGCCACAATATGTTTATATTTTTGTTGTAATTACATGTGCAGCACCTGTTAGTTGCCAAGTGTGTTAACTATGAGTATATGTAAGAGGTAGCTGTAAATTTCTTACAATGACATGTTTTCTTTTGCAGTGCATATATGTGGAGCAGGAAATCATCTCACACTTCTGATGAGAATCTGTGAATAGGTGTTATACATTTATGCATCCTGATATGTACATGTTTTATTTTTGGCAGATGTCTGGTGGAAGCAGACACAATATTTTTTCTCGGTTCAATTTCTTCAAATCTTTTGGGTTTCTAATACCATGAGAGGAATGGACTCCATTCCTAAGTCATAGTATGAGCAAACTTCCTGAAATTAGTATTGTTTCAGTCTTTGATGTTAGAACCCACACTATGCCCAGAATTGATTCCTTCTGTAACTCATATGGAGTTACATGTACTGGTAGCATACCTAAATATGACTGTAAATTCTTCTGTTTTAGATTGGTTACTCCTACTACTGCTGAAACTGGATATCTTTCTTCCACATTGTTTTCATTTTGGCCTGCAAATCCTGGTATTTTATGAATTTGTGTGTCTCTCTGTATGTAAAACACTGTAATCAGTGGTTGCAGCAATGTCAATGATAAATGTTACTTTTTACTTTCTTTCCTGGACAACTATATCCTGCTTTCTAAAAGCCAAAAATACCACAAAAACTAGTAATACAAGTACTAGGAAGAAGCAGAAGGGTAAATAAAAAATCAGACACTAAATTTTAAATGTTGTAAGCGCTTTTGTCCGTATTTATTAAAACAAACTTCTTCAGACAACAAGAGCAAAGCTAAGAACACAGTTTAAATAACCCTCCATTAAATGATGTGACCCAAAAGGAAATTGCATCACTGAAACAAATCTTTCGAAACACCACCATTTTGTGGTTTAAAGACTGAACTACAACTAAATAAACAGTCAATTCATTCCTAAAAGTACCTGGCTACCATATAGTATGATAGAACAGAAAACACATTGCATTGTAATACAACCATAAAAACCATCACATATAAACACTTAAAACCAAAAGTGTTACCTATCCAGTGCCTTCAGTTTTTATAAGCATTGTACTGACCATGTATCATTCAACCCAGGAAAGCTATATGCATTTAATCGAACTTGCCACTGTTTTCCAGTATGAGAGTCTAAGGACCCCATCTTTCATCAGACAAAACCTGGTCAATTACTTTGAATTTAGCTAAGTGCTTGTTCTGCGAAAGTTTTTATATAGGTAAAACAGAATGCAGATTTAGAGAACGACTATATGAGCATATTTATAGTATTAATAAATTGCATGTTCATAATGCCCTAGCCAGACATATTATGACCTTACCAGAACATCATTTTAAATTCAAAGTAATTGAGAAAGTTCTGCCTGATGAAAGAGGGGCTCCTTGGACTCTCAAATTGGAACGCTGTGAACTTAAGTGTCAAATTTGATTAAATGCGTATAGTTTGCCTGGGTTGAATGATACATGCTCTATACATTGCTTATTAAAACTGGAGGCACTGGATAGGTAACACTTTTGGTTTTAAGTGTTTATATGTGATGTTTTTTACGGTTGTATTTCAATGCAATGTGTTTTCTGTATTATCATACTATATAGTAACTAGGTAATTTTACGAATGAATTGACTGTTTATTTAGTTGTAGTTCAGTCTTTGAACCACAAGATGGAGCTGTTTCTAAAGATTTGTTTCAGTGATGTAACTTCCTTTAGGGTCACATGATTTAATGGAGGGTTATTTAAACTGTGTTCTTAGCTTTGCTCTTGTCTGAAGAATTTGTTTTAATAAATACAAACGAAAACACTTACATTTAAAATTTAGTGTCTAACTCTTGATTTACCCTTCCGCTTCTTCCTAGTACTTGTATACCTGGCTTTCTCACATCTGATTTTGAGCTGTTTGTAACAGGTGATCTTACCTAATACAGACTTCATCATTCTCTTTGTGGTTTCTGTTTCCAATGCTTCTCAACTACTTCAATACTGTAGTTTTTGTACAATCCGCAGTACAACAGTCTTGGGACATTATTGTGCTTTCAGTAAGCAGGCCCTCTGCCATGTGTGTATCACACCCAACAACATGTAAGACTGTTTCCAGGTTTTTTTTTAGAGAAAAAACATGTGTCTCCCACATGTTCAATGGACTTTGTAAACCAACGTGTGCACTGACCACTATCCTAGACCACCACTATTAACCTTTCATTTTTTTGGTTTTAATTCACCTCTCCTCAACCTTTCCTGCATGAAATCCTGATTGGCATGAAGTTGTTCCAGCAGATATCTGCTTGCCACAATATTTATGGCTTTTCCACTTTCTTTCCTTCTTTTCTAATCCTTCACCTTATATTCTTTCTTTTGTTTTTGTTTTTTTGTCTTTTTGCCACATTCAGTTGCTGTCTGATTTTTATCTACTTCTGGTTTGATTTCCATTCCTGCTTAAACCAAAATGATTCTGTTAAACTAAGCAGCAAAGTCACTTTAAGACTTCATTTTTCTGGGTTTTAATTTATGCTTGTGTCTGGTGAGGTCAGTAGACATGTATGCAGTCCTGAGCTACACATGTAATCAATTTTGCAGAGGCCCAAACCTCCTTCAGAACAAGGAATATATTATCTTGGTATACACTGTTTATATATATAGATATATATATATATATATATATATATATATATATATATATATATATATCTATATATATATCTATATCTATATATATATATATATATATATATATATATATATATATATATATATATATATATATATATATATATATATATATAATTTGATGGCATGAAGCATAAAGGTTTTTCTTGTTTTCCTGTCCAGCTGATCCAATACTTCAGTTTATTTTCTCCAAGTCTTTTGGGTTTCTAATGCCATAATGAGAATGGATTCCATTCCTAAGTCAGGGTATGATTTAAGTTTATGAAATTAGTATTGTTTCAGTCTTTGATGTTAGCATAAGTATTTCAGCACCTGCAATGTTCCCAAAATTCACTTCTTCTATAATTCATACAAAGTTACATGTATTGATAGCATATCGAAACATGATTGTAAATTCATTCTTCATTAGACTTGTTGCTCTTACTACTTTTAGAACTATAGCTTTATCTTTCTTCCACATTGCTAACATTTCTGCCTGCTTTGTGTCTCTCTCTGTATGTATGAAACTGTAATCACTTTGTCTAGCAATTTCAATAATCAATACAACTTTTGTCTTTGTTTCCTGGTCTACTATATCTGTTTTTCTCACATGTATTTTTTGAACTATTAGTAATGGGTGATCCCATGTGATATAAAATTCTTCATTATCTGCGATGCTTTGTGGTTCATGTTTCCAATGCTTCTCAATTATTTCAACATTGTAGTGTTTGCATAATCCCCAGTGCAACAGTCTTGCCACATGAATGTGCCTTTCAGTATATAGGCTCTCTACCATGAGATTAACACACCCAGCAACAAGATGTATGATTGCTTCCAGTTCTTTTTTACAAAACTTGCATTTGTCTGTTAGTAATATGTGATCCCATGTGATATATATATATATATATATATATATATATATATATATATATATATATATACCCCCATTAGGGTGAATGAAATAATTCTTGAGGCCTTGCAACAGCATGGCTTGTATCTGTTTGGACAGATGGGCAATACATTGTGGAAGACTCAAACTTGGATTGATATTACAAACATGGTAAATGTTATGGGTGATCACAACCAATCACAGGAGGCCTGCCATCTGACTCCACCATTATGAGAAGGAGAGAAATGGTACTGGGAGTGGACTGCCTATACTTCCTCTGGACAAATCAACTCTGTTAATAGCCTCTCCTCATACCACCTGCCAGGACCATCATTTCCTGTTGGAGGGATAGATACTGGTGTCACACGAAGCTGTGACATTAACACTGTTCACATGTATGTTAACATAGTATATGTGTGCTGAACAGACGTACATTCAAACATGTTTTCCCTGTTCATATTTATTTCTCAGCCACAACCTAGTGACTAGTATGGCATGACACCCTGGCTGAAGGAAGAACCATCAAGTCTGCCTGTATGCATTGTTTATTAACCTCTGATTAGGTGACAGTATGAGCATTCTGTGTACTGGGGTTCACCCTCACACTGCCCTCACATACCACATACCAGCACACAACATCAGCCTTCAAGTATGTGTCTGTATACTCAGATAGGGAGGCCTGTATTAGTTGACCTGACACTGCATGATGTTAGAGTGCTTCCTACTTATTTGTTGATTTTTATCTACCTCTGGACATCATAACACCATGTGAGGGTAGCCTCATTAGATGAAGACAGTTCCGATAAGACTGTAGTATTATTTCAGTCTTTGATGTTAGCCAAAACTTCACTTTGCAGCACCGGCAATGTATCCAGAATTGACTCCTTCTGTAATTCATATGGAGTTATATGTACTGGTAGCATGTCTAAATATCACTGTAAATTCTTTTTTAGTATAGTGAGGTTTCATTAGGTGTAGAACACTCTGTGTAGTGATGCTCTGTTCACCTTCAAAGGGCCATTTCATACTGGCACACAATGTTGCCTTCAGGTATGCTTCCTTCTACTGTGAATGTATTGTCTGAATTAGTTTATCTGTACTAGAATGATATCAGAGTACGTCCTACTGACTTGTTGTATATGTGTGTTTGTACTCCACAGTGGCATTGTAGAGATCATCACAAGGGGTGGCGTTAGAAGATGACATGTCTGGTATGTCTGTGCGTATGCATGTATGATCCCTTTTACAATGTAATTATCCTGTGCCTGCTATGGACTTTCACTGTCCTCTATGGGCATTGCACTCCCTACAGCCATGCTGCCAGGTAAGTCAATATCTCCATTTCTGTTCTGCATTGTTAGTGAATTGTCAGACATTTTCACTTATATTCTGCCCCATTCATTCTTTTTCAATGTATATGACACATACATATCAGTATTTGCAGCATGCCCACTGATCTTAAGGGGGGTGTGATGTGCCTCATTCAGGCAGTACAGCCAATGGCACACAGGACACTGCAGTTTGGGAAACATTGTCATGTCCTGTAGGGAGTTAGTTCTGTGGATCATGATATAGCCTCAAATGTGAGGGTTAGTGTAGCCGGCCGGTATGATGATGTTGAGGCATCAGATATTGGTCATGATGATGACCTTAAGCAGCTGTCCCCAAATAACTCTGAGAGTGGTGGAGACTTTGCCACACAATGGGCATGTGGCTGATATGTGTGGATGTGTGCTAGATGGTATACACCTGCTTTTACAGGCACATGAGCATTTCAAGTGACATTATGGCAATGACCTGCATGCACTTGCTCATGCAACTGATTGTGTAGCACACCATCTATGCGTGTTACAGGAGCATCAGGAGTGCATGCATATGGATGTCAAGGTACTGTTAGATGAACAGCATGATACTGCGGCACTATGCAATCTTTTGCATTCTCTGTTGAAAGCCTTGCTATAGTGGTGCTACAGCAGTTTTTTTACACACCTTTATTGAATTATCACTTGTGACACAGGCAAACTTACATTTATATAAAAGTAATCAAACTGTATTAACAAGTTAGCATAAATAACACGCAACAGCAGTGTTGTAGTTCAAATCAGGTATTAACATGCCCTGAGACCCATGAGTAGAGTACCTCCATTTGAGAGATGCAGACCACCTCTCTCAAAATCCACACATAGCCCTCATCCATCTGTGTTTTTGCTGCAGATTGCATCCACATCTGCTGATGGCCAGAACATGATACTCACACTACTGCTCAAACAAATTGTGTCTTAACATGGAAGTGTCATCACATTCAGCTCAGCAGTGCAGGCATGAGCATAGTGTTTCAGGATGTGGCAGCAACAGCCAGGACCACAGTGTGAGCTGTTAGCATGGGCACCCTCAACTGCATCAGTATAACACTGACAGATACCCCATTGTGGGTCCAGTTGTGTAACCCTGACCCTGTGGCAATGATGATGGCTGTGCTAATCACTACCTACTATGCACATTAGTGGTGTATGACAAGTCTGATAGCACAGGCTTTTTCTTAGTGTTTATCTGACATGATAGACTGTCTACATGTTGTGTCATGGTATAGATATATGCCCTTGTTCCATCTTTTGTCCTATAGTGACACTTTAAATGATGTACCTTCCTGTTAACCATGCTTCCATTTGTCCTGTTATTCCTAGTTGATAGACACTAACGATATAGATCATACAGCCTCTCACTAAAGCATTTAGTTTCTTCAAACAACAGTCCACTGTTAATTAAACCAAAAACTAAGAACAACTGAAAATAAAATAAAATAATATATATATATATATATATATATATATATATATATATATATATATATATATATATAGGTCTACTTTAAGCACCAACACACAAAACACCGACGGCGAGAACACCAAGACCAGAAGATCGACAACTGAGATGACCGACAGTTTAAAAGCACGAAACTTCACATGCCCGACAAACCACAATCCCGACAATCAACAAATCAAAACAAATACCTTTTCTGAAAAACACACACACAACACAAGCACAACAAAGACCTTACAAACCTACACTAAATCTTACATACACAACTATCTATGCACTAAACTTAACCCAAACCCTAACCCTAAGGTCCGTCACTATCGCACACTTACCTAACCCGCGCCCTAACCCTAACCCTAACTCACTTAACCTGCCCCTAACCCGAAAGTCTATCACTATCGCACACTTACCTTAACATGTCGGTCATCTCAGTTGTCGATCTTCTGGTCTCAGTGTTCTCGTCGTCGGTGTTTTGTGTGTCGGTGTTTTAAAGTAGACCCATAGGTCACCCACAACTAGGGCTGGAAGATGACCATGTTTAGTAGTTCACATGTTGTCCATCATGGCACAAACAGTGGCCATGCAGCCTATTTCACTGTCTATTGTAGTGCACACCTGGATGTATTCAGAGATCTGAATCATGATTTCAGCATGCCAAATACCGACTCAATGGCATTGTATGTCATGGTGTATGTCCTCAGCAGGTGTAGATGAGGCTCAGAATGGTGTCATGATCCAGGGCTCCTGTGAATAACTGTAGTCAGATGTTGGTAGAGGAATTCACACACATTTAGTTATCTTGCTTAATGTTGACAGGTCTTGGTTCAGATTACCTTATAGTTGTGGTCATATATGTACCACATAGGAGCCCCTCAGGAATGTCTTCCTTTTGGAAATCAGACCTCTGCTGACTCTCCCTCCAACCTGATGCATCCTGCACAATTCCATGGTGTGTTGCCATAATATTAATAATAAAGCAATTTGCAGCACCCGCTACCTGACAGTTGAGTGATGGCTACCCCTTTCTTTTGATATATGTTCCACATCATCTGATGCTCGTTTTTTTATTGGCACATGGGTGCAGTTAATTGCAATGAGTACAAGGGGAAAATTGAAAATGGCATAAAACCATTCCATGGAGGTTGCTGGGAAGAGAATGAATTCAGTCACTTTGTGGTACATTATTGCCAGGAACTGTCCTAGTATGTGACTATCACCTTTCTGGGACATCCCCACAGCATCGTCAATGTGCCACTGAAATGTTCCAGAGGCCAGTGTATTAAGACTCAGGCACAATTTTGTTTCAACTGGGACAGGGTTATCCTGCAGACTGGATGAGGACATGTAGAATCCTACAAACAGTCTGCACCAGCTCTCTGTCTA